>NC_055961.1:23469993-23769993 GCF_018492685.1 Alosa sapidissima
GTGGAAAAACACATCTGGCAAATGACAAGCTAACACACACACATGTTCCCATTAAAGTTTCAAAAACAGCTACCTTTACTCTACTTCAACAAACACTTTACAAACATTTCTCACTCTGGTTAGTTTGAGGATTCATGAGATAGTTCCTTTGCCTGCTCATTATTTCTGTCACTGTAATCAGTACACTCAATGCTTAAATATTGTGCTATATAAATCAGTACCCTACATACCATCTGGTCATTGACCCCCTGTCCCTAAAAGTGACATGTGAGGCCTGAAGTCACTACCTGGACCCAAAATTAGCAGGTACATGAAATGGGTCATGGATGGCCCAGCCAAGGGCTTGGTGCCAAACAGAACCTTCACACGAAACTGGGACACATCAAGAGGTCATGTGGCATTTTGCGCCAATGCATACAACACAAATGCAATTGTTCTGCGGTGGTGGATTAAGTAACCATGCATTGGAATTATAAGTGGATTTCTAACATCACAATATACAGCATAGTATTCAGCTGCTAGATATTAGGCAAAGGGCTTGTGTTTTCTGTCTCTCTGTTTGCATTTGACAGCACACTGGGGGCCAGATGTAGGCCTATGTACATTTGCGAACGTAGCGTTATCAGTGCCATGTCCAAACCGCAGAATGCAGTGGATCTTCAGTTTAAGGTGCTATTTATCAAACCTGTAGCTCATCGGATAATTATCGCCTTTCTCCGCCCTCTATCGCAATTTGCGATGGTTCACAACGGAACAACATACTTCAATCACAAGTGCAATTGAATGAAGTTAAATGATGACAACATTAAAAGGAATCAAACGTTTAGCGATCATGAAATAATACAATACGATAAGATGTCAACAAGCAAGGAGATAATGAATATTGAGGAGCAGTACTTCTACTCAAACTACTTTTGCACGTAGGCTATGGCCGATTTAAAGGAGAATTCCGGTGTGATATTGACCTAAAGTGTATTGAAACATGATACCGAGTGTGAACGTATGTCTCATAGCCCATCTCGGCTTGTCCCCTGCATTCAGTGGAAATGCATGGATTCCAGTTTCTTCCAGTAGCAGCAACTGGAATCCATGCATTTCCACAACAATTATTTTTGGATCCCTTATCCCTGATCCCTTATCATACCTGTTCATTCTTACTCTTCGCTCGACTTATCGTGACTAAATTCAAGATGGCTGCAAACCAGGGATGGAAATTAAATATTTTTTCCACCTGCCACCTGGCTGGTGGATTCCAAAATATACCAGCCACTCAACTTTTTTACCAGCCACTAGAGAAATGGCATGAAAATGTGATATCATGATTATAGTAGGCTACTTAAAATGATCACGGTTATCGGCATTATTGCGATATGACTAAAATGTGCTGAATTTTGCCATAGTGTCATGTCATAAAAGTGGTGGCTCCTTTAAGACTCCGTTTGTGTGAATTCTGGAGCATCCTATAATCGACTCTCCAACTTGATCTAACTATACTGTACATCATCTGATTTAAATATTTACAGGTATCAAGGCTATATTTAACATTTAGTATTTATTTTCTGTTTGGCCTGTTATGAAATCATGCACTGAACAATAAATGCACAGCTCAGCTTTAGGAAATTTAATGCTTAGCATTTTGTGAAACTACATTGGAAAAACTCTGGTTTTAATATTTACAGTTATCTAGGCGATATTGTTAACATTTATTTTGGCCGTATCGTGTATTACAACAGTCCAAAGTTAGACCTCGTAGACATTTGCTTCAATTTCAAAACCGGATTACTCTGGAACGGCTAATTGCATAACGGAATGCTTTACACCTTTGTGTTCGGTAAATTCTGCTGTTTATTCTGATATGTAGGCTAATCTCCTGAATGAAAAGTTTGTAGGATATTCCACCACGACGAATGAGATGTCCGCCTGTTTGCCTCATAGGTCTAAATAGTAGCATGTCATCTTGTTTTCCGTGAAGGTGTCGCGGGCCAGATTAAAATTGCTACGGACCACTTCAAAAGACAAATTCGCGTGAGAATATTAGTCTGTTTAGATACAACGCAGATCCACAGATCTCACTAGATTTGTTTATGCAGTCATCCTGAAATAAGCTAGCAGTGGCACATGAAAGCATAGCGACGACAGTTTCTTAATGGTAATGGCAAAAAGTGAAGCACTGCACCAGTGACTATAGGCAATGCTGCAGGTGGCGGCTCACTGGTAGTTGTTGAACTTCAAATCAGCGCGATTTACGGCTGGTAACGTTACATGATCCCTACAGACACTTTCTTATTTTTAACCGTCAATAACTATGAAAATTAGATCGGATCTGACTATTTGTGGTAGCCTATGCTAGCTCTATTTATCTACCCGCCACAGTGGCTGGTAAATTGACCAAATTCACCCGCCAGCGCACAAAACTACCTGCATTTGGCGGGGGGCGGATGGCTAATTTCCATCCCTGCTGCAAACGCTAAACTTTGTGAAGATACTGTCTGTATAAATCGTCTTGTAAGTAAACTACCAGTGCTTTTTCAAAGTTCTCAATGTCTCGTTTTAAATGTCAGGGCCCTCGGAAGTCTACCAATGAAGTGTGGAGATACATTGAGCCTCGTAAATGGTGTAAAACAGTGATTTATTTGCATGGCTAGCCCGATGCCGAAGCACCACCATTGAAAAAGCTGTTGGTAGCATCGGCTAACTAGCGCCAGATTTTGGAGTGCAGAGGACAAGCCGAGATGGGCTATGAGACATACGTTCACACTCGGTATCATGTTTCAACACACTTTAGGTCAATATCACACCGGAATTCTCCTTTAATAGTCACATCTAGCAAGTAGGAAAGTTTAAGTTGATGACATGCAAGTAAGACATTAGAAGGGCCAGCGAAAGTTAAGGTTGCTTTCTACATAATACAAAGAAGCAAACCTGGTGCTATGAATAGCGATTCTGTTGTCTTTGAACATTTCTCTTACTGATGCATTTAACTGCAATTTGGATTAACACCTGCTTTTACCAGGTGGAAATATTTCACCGCAAAACAGAGGTGCGCTTTCATGCGCAGTTTTCATACATACTGGGGAATACCTAATTAGGCGCATTTTACGCTTTGCCTCCCATTTTTTTACATGAAACTCCCACTTTCCCCTGACCCTCCAATGAATGCATGTGCATGACATGGAAAAACGCTATTTGCCATTCTCAGCTCCTGCAACATGCAGTCTGCGCTTTTACTGGCCTGCGGTGTAAGTGTGGCCTGTTAGTACATGTCATGCCCTGTGTTTACGCGTATGTTGCAAAGAAAGTACCCCTCAAGTGGGCGCAAAAGCGTTAGTACATCTGGCCCTGGGTGTTTGCTGTAATCTGTAATTTGCTCTTCCTGCTCTATAGTGTTCACTCTTATCAACACATGCAAGACTGTACAACGCATAATGATTGTCAAGAGACTCCCAGCAGAGTTCTGAATTGTGTTTTTAAGTGTTGTTAAATGGGAAGAGAGATGGATGTACTGACAGAGATATAGCCTACTGCATAGCAAATTCAGTCACATTAAATTCAACATAGTACTACAGTAGGCTACTAAAGATATAAATTAATCAATAAACATACTTCCATATCCAAAAAACAGACAGGCTACATGATCTTTATCAAGTAATAGCCAAAATTACTATAATAATAATATACTTCACTTGATATACTTAATATATAACTTAATATATAATGAATCAGTCAAAAAACTGGTGAGTCTTACAGATCTTGACACATCTGAATGGTGAATATAATATATTTACTACATGTGTTAGTGTACACAGTACACATGTACAGAATATAAATATAACCACATAATTTTTAATCTTTAATCCAAACTGTCTGAATTTAAGTATGTGTGGTCTGTAGGCCTTGCATATGTCAACACAACAGTGTAAACATGTGCTAGATGGCTTCTAAGAATGGAACTGTCCCTCCTCTCACACGGTTGATAAGCAAGGTCAGACTGAAAGGACATGGCCGTGGTCTCTGATTGGCCAAGCTGCCCTGTCAGTCACTGCAGTGGCTGCTAGTCCCGCTCCCTGTGCTGAGTAAGGACAGAAGGTTGAAAGGCGAGGTGGGAGGAGGGGGCGGAGGAAGGGAGGTCAGGAACCCTTCCAAAAGGACACAGAGTTCTCCAATCACAACGGGACGCAGTGTCATCGTTTCTATGGTCTCTCAGGTAACGGGCCTCATTAAATTGCGTTTCCGTGGATACCTGCCTCTCTGCCTGGTGTGTGTCTGTGAATCTGTGTGCGTGTGTGCATATGTGTGTGTGTGTGTGTGTATGTAACACTGTAAGGGCTCTAGAGACACCCAGCCCTTGAGAAGCACTAGAGTCAGCCCTGAAGAACCACTGGTGGCCATCATTTCTCCATTGCAATTATCCACACAATAGCAGCCCGGTTCTATAGTAAACTGAAGATAAGGTATGGCAATGAGCTAATTCACCGAATGCAGCTTGAGGATGATGCACCTCTCTCCAAGCTCCCTCCTGCCTTAAGGACACCTTGAGCTCTGGAGGGGAGAGAAGGGGAGCTACATGTACACTATGATCGGAGCCTTAAAGCCTCTCTGATCACAATTTATATCACGTCTGTGCTGCTTCTGTTACAGCATGTAAACTAACTCTGATATACTTGCTAAGTATACTTGCTTAGTTACAGATGGGTTGGAGCGCTATAGGTCATGTAAACACAAATGAGTGTCAACATTTGGCTCAATGCACACATCAGGGTTAGGGTGCCTGTGCATAATTGGTGCATGTGTTTTCACATTATAGTATATTTTCAGCAGTGGCTGGTGCTTTTAATTACATCAGATATCAAGCTTTTTGAGAGTTTTTGAACAGCATGAATGCATAAAGCACTCTTACTCCACATCAACCAAATTAGCATGATGAAAGAAAACTTCACCTAGCTTGCTAGTTAGCTATAAATGTTAATGTATTTAAATATACAAGCAAGAGTGGGCTCCCCCTTTTTAGTCTTTCCCCTGGACTGACAGCATGTTTGCAGCCAGCATCAAGCAACTGTGCCTTCCCTAGAGTCTGTTTACACCAATACATTACATTAATACCAAATCAATAGCTAACCAGAACCCAAGGTGGCTCTGCAGGGAGGGAGGAAGGTGGAGAGGACATTCATTGTAGCCCTCCAGCACTGAGGATAGCATCTGAATATTGAAATGAAAGAAGTTATACCATAACAAGAGCTCCAAACTCCAGAACAGGAGACAGGGTTAGTGGAACTTATAGTGTTGATATACAAGGATACAAGGATACAAGGAAGTTTATTGTCACATGCATATAGTTACTGGAAGTAAGAAATGCAGTGAAATTATGTCTGGTGTCAGCCTATTTGTGCATTAATGGGGGGGGGGGGGGGGGGGTAAAGAGTGCAGTAGAAGAGGAGTTTAGTAGATTAAGTGGCAAGGGCTGCATAAAAAAGGTGGGGGAGGATTGGGATTGGGTGGGGGGCACCAACAAGGAGCATATGATATAAAAATATGTTGGCCCCTCTTCATGTACAATAAATGTCTGGGTACAATGTAGTTTTGTTTTATGGTTAGTGAAAGAAAAATATTTGTGCTTTTGTATACTGTGTTAGTTTTGGGGTTAACAACAATAACTGTATAAAAAGTGTACTTATTTGGGAGGTCTACAGTGTGATTCATTTACTCTTGTGTAAGTACTAGAATACTTAGTATAAAGAGGGACCAAGGTACCTTACATGATTCTTTATTCCTAAAATAGTTCAAAACCTTGACACCCATATATTTTGGCTTTGTAGATTACACAAAATAT
This sequence comes from Alosa sapidissima, assembly GCF_018492685.1. NCBI lineage: Eukaryota > Metazoa > Chordata > Actinopteri > Clupeiformes > Clupeidae > Alosa > Alosa sapidissima. Next base: position 23,475,821 of record NC_055961.1, read on the forward strand.
GGTAATTCTTAATTGGGCATTATTTTGTCAGGTAATATGTCTATCAGCTGTAGTGTTGCTGTATTTTCAGTGAATTAAATATTTAGGGGAATGGAACAAGATGGAGGATGAACTGGCTGACAGACCTCTGATTCTCTGGCATCTCACTGCTCTGTCAGTAGAGCTATCTTTCGAGATCAAAATAATGGGAGAACTCAAACTTTATATTAAGTGTCATAATTCCGGTATTTACAACTGTAAATATATCACGCTGTAGACCTCTCATGTAAGGCCTAGAAACCAGTACATCAGTAATAAAAGTCCACTGGTTCTACAGAGCAATCTATAATAGGGGCTATACCTGTGCAGTAAAAGATCACCATTTCTATCTGGACCACAACCAGGGAACCTTTCCCTTTCTTTGAGCAGCTTTGCATAAGATGGCTCTTCACTAGTTCTAGAACCATAGGTCATAAAACAACTACTGATTGTGCTCTGCTCGGGGCAGTAGATCACTAGGGCCATAACTCAGTATTTCAGGAGCTGATAGGGGGTCAGTTGCAGGAGGATAATTCTAGAAACACTGAGGCTGAATGGGTGAGGCATCACCCAACTCACATCTAGTATGTGTTATAAACTATCTCAAAATAACAGGAAATGAGGACAGGAGAAATGATCTCTCGAGAATGTAGTGGACTGTCATCCTTTGTTTATGAACATGCCTATTGGAGTGAATTTCCAAATGACTGTTTTCCTTTAGTCAGTTAGTTGGCTGCGGAGATCTATTTTTGTCCTCTGTTCAAAGATTGGCAATTTCTGTGAAATCAATACTTCCTGTCACTTTTGATTGATATGACTAAAAAAACATTTGTCTTGCAAAGCTATGTGCTGTACTGTACATACATACAGTAAGTAAGTAAGTAAGTAAGTAAGTAAGTATATACTCTTTTGATCCCGTGAGGGAAATTTGGTCTCTGCATTTATCCCAATCCGTGAATTCGTGAAACACACTCAGCACACAGTGAACACATAGTGAGGTGAAGCACACACTAATCCCAGCGCAGTGAGCTGCCTGCAAAAACAGCGGTGCTCGGGGAGCAGTGAGGGGTTAGGTGCCTTGCTCAAGGCTTAGGGGTTCAAACCGGCAACCCTCCGGTTACAAGTCCGAAGCGCTAACCAGTAGGCCACGGCTGCCCCAAAAATAAAAAATAAAAAATAAATCCAAATTCCAGGCCACTTCTACATACATTGTAGGGAGTAACATTGTGTTAGATCCATTTATGGGGTGGCCACAGAAATGAGCTTTCACATTTCAGTTTCCCAAATAGGAGCCAGATTATCCATTCATATTTAATAGTCTGCTTTCAATTTAGTTCAATTTAGTTTAATTTCTATTTAATTTATTTTATTTATATGCCATTGACATAATAGGCTTTCCACTTCCCCTGCATAGTGTACCAACATCTATCCCAGTATACATGGAAATCCCAATCCCAAAAACCCAGCACATTAGTGGACAATGACAGTTGGCCAGCAGTTCCACTCTCATGGACTCCCATGATACTCAGACGATTGTGGAGTGTATCTGGCCCAAATCTCACCCAGAACCAGTTGCATTCCATTGTATCAACTTCCATCAGGGTTCCCTACTCCAACGCCACATCTATCAGCCCATGAAGTCACAAGGGTATGTGTTGACATAGTCCGCACAAAGAAGAGACAAGATTCCGCTCATAAAAAAGTGATACCTTGGATAGTGCAGATTCAAGGCCTAATTTCATAGTGCAAGACATCCCACAAACAGCCTTCACACACCAGTTACTGTGCAGTGAGAATGGGTGGTGATACCTGTATTTACTAATTTCACTGATGCATTCACACATCAAGCATAAATGGGTTGAGTGATTAGTTGGATAATATTGATATGAAGTCATTCTTTATCAGTCAGTCACAATCATTTAACCAACAACTAGAAGTGGCCTGGAATTTGGAATTTGGTGGGTAGACTATCACCATCTGTTTTATATGTGTCATATAAGCTATGTGATGCCTACATTTTTTTCGGCATGAATCTATCTATCTATCTATCTATCTATCTATCTATCTAGACGTTTTGCAGAAAAGGTGTTGATATGAAGGAAGTAATTTCTCCATGGAAATATTACGTCCCTGCATGGACACACCCATGTTTGTGCTTAGGATCCTGCTCATGCTACCAAATGGTCAATTAGTTAAATAAACCTCAGGCAGGACTTTGCATATTGCCCACTGCATTGTCCATCAATGAAATTATGGACCATTGTCTTGATTGTGCTTGTGCCCTGTGTCATTACAGCTAGTCCTGCTCTCAGACAGTTCAATCTGGGAAAAGGGTGTATAACTTGCTGCAGCATTTGAAAGACTAAAGATTTGTCTCTACAAAAAGATTTAAAAAAAAAGAATAAACAAGATTCTAGAAGGTTCTGTTACTGTCAGATGTACTGAAGCCCTGCACTGCAAGGAACCCATATAAGGCTGGAAGGACTGCTTTTTGTTCAGATAGCATGGAGGAAACATTTGATGTAGAACCTTCAAGTTTTTAAATAATCCATTAAGGTCCCTGTTTCCAAGAGTGTAACAAGTACAAGCAGAGTCACTGAAAGCAAACGTTCCTTCTAGGCAATACACACAAAGAGCGGTTAAAGGCTGCACTGCTGGGTTTCAAATACTGTATGTATCCGATGGCCTGACATGGGTAACGGGTCCAGTGAAAAAGGGCTTAGAGGGTTTATTTTCACCGTACACAATAATCATATTATTAATTTCACATGAAGCCTAAAGTCTCACTTTGGCATGAATATAGTTTGCATTTTACCAGTATCAACAAAAGGCATAAGCCTGTAGAGGTCCAAACAAATCCTATCCCAACCTGACACCCCAAACATAAATATGACAACAGCCATGAAAAGTAAAATACTTCACTTAGATATTCTGGTGTCAATAACCATAGCATTCAGCATTCAGTGATCCACCAGTGATACTCATTGTAATGATGGCAGACATGTTAGCTAAGATTAAGGCTGAGTATGAGAGATTATACTCCTCCTGACTTAACTAATGATAGTGACTTTGCTGGTGTTTCACTAAACACTGTATGGTATTAGCTATTCTTTTAACTTCTATGAGACTGAGAATGTTTGATGTACAGATTAACTGGCCATCTCTCCCTGTCTCCTTGGAAATATGGGTGTTCTGTTGGCTGTGTCATGAAAAGTTCAACAGATCGTGATGGCTGCAAGACTGTTTAATCAGTTAAGTGAAGGAGGCATTACAGAGTTCATGTCTAAAACTGGGGTAAGACTACAGGACTTTACAATCAAAGCAGATTTTTAAAAGGAAGGGTGTAACACACTTCCAGATAGCCTAGAAATCTAGACGCGCCCCTAGCGGCAGCAAATTACATTTGCTGCCAGGGCTAGTCTAGCAACTCTCCGTTGGCTTGTGAGCTCCAGAAATCGAAACTTAATCAGGGCATTGAAATCGTGTATAGAGTCGTTTGGTGGGCTTAACATAATGATTGATGGCAGAGTTGCAACGGTTTGGCTTGAATTCCCTGCTACTTGAAAACAAATATCCTATTGCGTCCTATTGCGTGCAGAGGGAATTTGAAAGACAACTGATTATCCTGCCCCTCGGACTGAGCACTGTGAACGGTGAGTGCCCAGACCCTACATTTTAATGTGGGTCTGGCTCGCCAGGCTAACTTCCAGACTGATTTTTGTCCGATTCTCTCCTAACTCAAGCATTCAATCATAGATTAAGGACATGGCCATTGGAAGTCAGAGCTGAAGGTATCTAATATTATGTTCATTTCTGTACTGGAATATACCCTACTTAGAACATACGATACTTGGTGACATCTTGATGAAATAGCTGCATTTTCTGAGCCAACGGCTTTGTCTTATTGTGATTTGCACATTTTGTGCAAACCACCACTAGACGGATGTTGTAATACCCTGTCCAAATCAACAGAAATAAAAACCAGACAGCATGGAGCAACTGTTATTTTTGTCGCTAGAAATGTGTAAATCATTGATGGACAATGTAAAATTTGTAATGATTGTTGATATAGTCAGTGATATCTTACGGTAGGACTGTCGGTTTAATAATTTGGTGTTACACACAGTCACAAAAAACACAGTACATAGGGTACATACACCATACACAAAAACACACAGACAGTGTCAGTCCAACACACACACACACACACAGGGATCACCAGCCCTTGTTGATTTGTGCACAGTCCAGCACATCCACCAAGGGTTGTAGCTGCTGAATTTGGAACAAATCTGGCGTCAATGTGGCATGGATCCGCATTTCAGTCAGTGATGTTTCACTTTAGTCAGTCCAGCATAGAGAAAAGCTCTCTGTTGGACAGATCAGGCCTTTGTATGGTGGAGCAGGCCAGCATCCGATCAGAGGCAGATGAGTCTGACAATCAGCTGCTTTAAAGGTCCTTGAGTATAATTTCAATTGTAGAATTCATAGACATTTTCAGACATGTTTTTTTCCACCTGTCCATCCAATGTGTGCACTCAGTCAATGCACTTTTTGCTGTTATACTATTCCAGCCAATCAACAATGTTGCTTCTGGGGAACAAAATGGAGGATTATGTATGGATCTGCATCTTTATGGCCAGACTGCACTGACACTGAAACAGTACTCACTGGAGTGTAAATACAGGTCATTTGCTCTGAGTAGCTGAGCATGATGGTTGCAGCATAGTCATCTGGTCTTCCTGTTCTTCTAATTTGGGGGACACAGATGTCTACTGTATGTGGATGGGCGTGAAAGTTGCACTCTGACTATTACTGCCAAGCCAACAGGCTCTAGTGTCACCCCACACAAAATAATAATATATTTTATATTTACAGGATGATTTCAGCAATTTGCAACATACATATTACTATCCAGTTAATCGATGATAATTGAAGGTGCCACTGTATGTTTATAGCTATAACAAATGGCAATAGGCATAATACGTGATGACAAGAGAAAAGCATTCCGTTGAACTGCTCAATACTGTATTTTAACGCAGGAGAGCACCCTGCATTTCTTTTCTCAAACAACCCTTATAAATGATGCACAACAGATAAAGAGGGACGGTAAATAACAAGGCAGGGTGGCGTGCCAACAGCGACCTGGCCACTGACGGCCTGCTGACAGATAAAATCTAATTTTGTGTATGCTCAGCAACAGAGATCAACAGTCCCCAGCCAGAGCCAGCAAAGGGAGATACCAGCTAAAGCAAGCAAGTCACAGCTATTCTGCAGGGCTGTGTTTCCCCAAAGCATCCCTGTGCTAGAGCCAGCGTAAATAAGAGACAGTGTTCAAAATGGTAGTAGTTTCTCGATCATTTAACAGCAGCAAACCCAATAATGTTTTTTAGCAACACAGCCAAGACTGGAATACTAGCAATAACATGATGACGCTGACAGACATTAGGTAACAAAGATGAGCTCTCTTAAACATCAGCCATGTTTGACACAGAATATTACGTAATTAATATTATTATTAATGCTGTTATTACGTAAACATTCACTTAAACATTCTGACACACCACTGATACCTCAGATTATGGCATTTTAATTGAAATAATATGAAATATTCAGTATTTTCTGTGCTTTTCAGTGCTTTTGTGAATGTTTATGTAAAGCACTAATAATTACTATCTCAAAATGGATGCACTTTAGGCCTTTGGCCTGCTTTTGCCTTACAATGAAAAATAATCCAGTTGTGCAGCTCTCTGTTTTAATGTTTTGTGTATTTCGAAAACTAATATCAAAGTAGTTATTCTGAAGGTTGAACTACTGTATTTCTGTGGGCAAGTCTCCCAAGCCTGAGCCAAATATACAGTGGATGTAATGTAACCATATCATAATCATGGAGAGAGCATACAAAACAGTGGATACAGTGAAGAGGATAAAGGTGGCTGAGAAAATGCTCATCATCCAAAACTGTCACCTATCAGATTACTTTGGACAAGGACCACTGCTGAGTGTATCTGACAAACATGACGTTTCATCTTGTAGGATATGATGTGGTTATGTATAAATTGTAGGTGGATTCACCTGACAGGGTCAATAATTTAAAGACACCAGGTGATTATTACTTGTCATCAGTCAAGTTCAGTCCATGTTAATTATAAACATATTACTATAATACTATAGGCTACAACAATCATCATATGGTAACATAATGATTTTGTGTGCCTGAATGTAATATAACCACTAGAAATATGAAAATGGCTCTCTGATGGAATGCCACCACATCAGTGGATATGATCAAATGTTCTGCCATTGTATGTGACTGTTCTGTAACTAAATGAAATAACACTGTATATCCACATCCGTTTTAAGTGGAAGACTTAAGTTATTTTACTAAATAGCTTTGTTTGACTATAAGTGAGTGGCCTGAACATTTGTCACAGCTTATACACAGTCCCCTGCCAGTTAGCCATGGCCAAATGCCACATATTTCTACAAACATCTGTCTCAGCTATTAAACTGTACCAGTATGACAACATGAGGAGAGCAAGAGAGTCACTAGCATGTGAGCATACAATGATGCTGTCTGGCTGCATCGACTGAATAGAACACTAACAGTGATGCACCAAATACTGTTCGAACAGAGACTCCCCTCGCCTAAAACACTCTGCTATTAAATAATCATGACACACCGAGACAGATTCGCACACACACACAGAGTATTTAAACCCATCCACCCTCTAACACCTCGCCAGAATCTTGGTGTGTCTGTAGGGGAAACCCGGTGTTATCTGGGCCTGTGTGTGTGAACAGACTGATGAAATATCTGCAGTAAGCTGCCATATTGCTCTCCCAGTTAGCTTCTGAGAGCGTCCTCTCCCCCTCCTCCTCCTCCTCCACCACCACCACATCGCGCGAATCACACAGTCCCTGCACGCATGATGCTGCACCGTGATCACATTACAGAGGGAGAGAGCGGACGGAGGGTCCTGGGGGCTGGGACTCGGGAAAGAGGCAGCGTCCGTCGTGCGCTAGCGCAGTGCACAAGGAGGCTAGGCTAACAACACAGCACCAAGCGTCACGGCTCTGAGCAGCGAGCAGCACACAGACACACACACACTCACACACTGCAGGTTTAGCCGTCTGTCTTATCGAGAGAAAAAATACTGTCACCGGCAATTCTGAAGCATGACTGCACCACACACTGCTGAGAGTGCACGCGCGCACACACACACACATGTACCAGCAGACACACCAGCACATACACAGCACACATGTGCACAAAACCACTCACACACACGATATTCCAAATCAGATTGATGTTATGTCATTTTTTCCATTTTGCCGGTTGTGCTGCAGATAATCTGCTCCCACCAACCAAAGACTGCATACGGTCAGTCTAGGAGTTTCTATAGTGTGAGAGTATGAGAAGAACCAAGGGCGATGGTGTCACATACTGTAGATGGAGAAAAAAGAGCAAGTGTTTCCAAAAACACAGCAACCCATCTGCCGTGAGCTACACAAGACCATTTCAATGATAGAAACAAACATCCATGGATGACCAGCTTTCTCATTTGTGGAGAACTCCGCAAACCCAGCTCTTGCCAAAACTCATCATGCTGGAAAAGGGGAAAAGACTCCATATATTCGTCACTACAAGTAGGACACCACCATGTCAAAATGATATGAAGTCTGTGATAACAAACAGTCACCTCATCCAGGAAGAATATTTTACTGCTGGCCTCACCAGTCCACCCCCTTATCTACAGCAAGTGAACTCATATTACTACTGCAAGAATACCTCTTCCATCATTCCTATGACCCCTACACATTCTTCAGTCATTAGAGATAGCATAACTGTCCTCCATCAGCCACCATACTCTCTGCCTAACCTTATCCTCTTGGGTCTCTCCATCCGTGTGGGTCATGATCAAGTCCCTTTCTCCTACAAAGCCAACAGAACAGCTGGAGCAATGTCACCTCCAAGAGGGGTAAGGGTGTTAGAATCCCAAACCACCCATCACCCATCTGGGGTGTCCTTCCACCTCTAGGTCTTGTTTACCTGGTTCACCAACATCACCTTGTTGCCCCTCTTGCCCTTCCCCTTGTACCCCAGGTCTCCCCTCCACCTGACCCCTATGTCATGCTGTACCCCTGTCCACCCCACTACTGTCCCGCTATGCCATCAGCAACCAGCGCCCCCTCCCCTCCTCCCGCATGCCCCACAGAACGGTTGAGTCACCTGCTCGATCTTGGCCAGCCACTCTTTGTTGCGCGCCAGCTCGGCCATGAAGGCCTGGTGCTTCATCCACTTGCGGTGCAGCTTCTGGGCCTCATCTCGCGCGCCGTCCCGCGCCATGAGCATGGTCTCGCTCCTGCCGTGGCTCCTTCCCACCAGACCCCAACCTGAGGTGCCCCTGCGGCCCTCCTGTCTTCCTCTCCTCTCCTCCTCTCCTCCTCCTCCTCCTCCTCCTCTCCTCCTCCTCGCCTCCTCCTCCGCCGCCGCCGCCGCCTCCTCCTTCTGGTGCTCACGCTCTCCGCTCTGCACCGCTCCGCTACGGGTGGGAGAGAGACACAAACAGAACGATCAGAGGTGGAGGCAGAATAAGGATGGTCGGCCCGCGTCCATCTCGCAAGCCAAGTCGCCCACCCACCCACCTCCGTCGAATTCCTCATCGTGTCACCCTTGCAATCCTACCTGTCTGCGTGCATCTATTTTCGTATGTAAACACACTTCACATGCAAACACGTTCACACACAGACACACACACACATCTATTTAAGAATACCCATAAACACAAATACCACACGATCCTCCTCCTCACCTTCGGCACATAGATATACAGTTCAAACTCATCGTGCACGCACACATACACACCTATCAACTCCCTCTCTCTCTCACACCCGCACAAATACTGAGATGTAAAAAATCTAGAAATCCATCCCCCTCCCTCCCCACCTCCCAAATCAGAAAGGCACCTCAGCAGTGGGGGCAGTTCAGGGGCTTGGGCACCCCAGGGTCCTCATGTCCTCCTGGTTGCAGGCTGGGCCCCTGCAGTCCAGGGTGCTGCAGTATCGGCACGGCGACCGTCCCCACGAAAACAACCCAATGCAGCGAGATAGAGAGGCAGAGCGGTGGGCAGAGAAGGGAAGAGGGATGGAGGGAGGGAGAGATAAAGGGTGGAGGGTGGATGGAAGGAAAGAGAGAATTTAAAAGTAATGATAATGGAGGGAGGGGGGGGATCACAATGACAAAGAGGTAGCCGAAGGTAAGAGTCAGCTCTAAAACAGCATCCACAAGGCGTATCTCAGTAGCCGCCGCACAAGTCGGGTTAGTTGTCCATCCTCTCCCCCGGGTTAGAGAAATCCAAGCTGGAGCCTCCGGAGGAGGAAAGGACCGAGAGGAGGCAAGGAAGGAAAGATGGATGGATGGAAGGCAGGAAGGGTAGCTGAAAAAACCTCTGTGTGTGTGTGTGTGTGTGTGTCTCTTTCTCTCTCTCTCCTCCTTCGTCTTGTTGGGGCCCAGGAGGCTGACGTCCCTGCCTCCGCTGCGTCCCGTATGCTATCGTCGTCCTAGTGAAGTGTTGCCGTAGCGAGGTGACTGAGTGGGAGGAGCCGGCTGCTGGTGCTGGTGGAGGAGGTGGGGGGTGGAGGAGGTGTGTATGGGGTGGGGGGGGGGGGTCGGTGGAGTTGCTGGATTGAGGGAGGGGGGGGGGAGGAGGAGGAGGGGGGGTTTTCAAGGTGCAGGCTTTTTCTCTCTCTCTCTTTCCCTCTCCCTCTCAGAGTGCAGGGAGATTCAAAAACAGCAGCCCTTTCCTTCTGTCTGCTGCTGCCGCCGCTGTTTCTGCTAGCGATGCTTCTGCCGCTGCAGAGGATCCTAGGGCTGTGCTCCAACGCACACGTTCTCTCGTTCCCCCCGTCTCACTCACTCTCTCTCTCTCTCTCTTTCTCTCTCTCGCTCACTCTCTCTCACTTGCTCTCCTCCCGTCGCTCCTCATGGCGTCCGCTCTGACGCTGCTGGTGCATGCTGCAGTGCCTGCCTCTCCGCCGCTGTGCGAGCCTGTGCTCTCATCACCAGCAGCACTGCAGTGCTAGAGCAGGGGAGAGAGGGAGGCAGGGAGGGAGAGAGAAGGAGAGAGGGAGGGGGAGGAGAGAGAGAGAGAGCAAGCAGGATGAGCATGTGTGTGTGAGACAGGGAGAGGGAGAGAGAGGCACAGACAGAGGCTGAAAGAGAGAGAGAGAGAGAATGAGAGGGGAGGAGGAGGCAAGAGAGGGGGATATAAAAAGCAAAGATTGAGGAGAGAAAGGTTGTGTGAGGAAAGAGACAGCAAGGCAGGAAGGGCCCAAAGAAGGTCGGGATGATCGGCAAATGGGGAGTGAAGCAGGAAAGACAGCAAAGAGGGATAAATATATAAATACATTTAAAACACATAATGAGACAGAGACAGAGAGACATGGATGAAACTCATGTGAATGAGGATGAGAAAAAGAGACAGAGCCTGTGACATGCCTCAGTGTATATATATATATATATATATATATATATATATATATATATATATTCAGTTTGATTGTGGAGCTGTTCCCTCTCCTTCTGTGAGTAGAGTGATATATATATATATATATATATATATATATATATATATATATATATATATATATATATATATATATATATATGTGTGTGTGTGTGTGTGTGTGTGTGTGTGTATGTGCGAGAGAGGGAGAGAGGTAGTGTTTGAGCCTAGAGAAAGAGGTCTAGGGGAATGCAGCGGTCACATGGAGGAAATATGTGTTGGTACCATATGCATGTTTGGAAGTGCAGAGAGAGAGAGAGAGCGACCTGGAGAGAGAGGCAGCAGTAATGACCGAGGCAGAATGACGATGGGAGGGGGAGGGGGAGGGAACACACAGGGCAGAGATGAAGAGAGCCCATGTTGTCATCATTTGCAAACAGCTGAGTGTGAGACAGAGGAAGGGGGGGGGGGGGGCAGAGGCAGAGAGAGATGGGTAGAGTGAGGGGGAGGGACGTAGAAAGATGAAGAGGGTAAGAGAAAATGGGTGATATAGAGAAATTAAGAGAAAAAAAGACTGAGCATGTGTGGGGCAGAGAGAGAGAGAGAGAGAGAGACAGAACACATGGGCCAAACAGCACAGCTGGCTCCCTCCTCTCCTCGGAAGGCCTGCTCCCATTTAAGGGGACCTTCACCTATTTGGGCCTCCAGCAGTCTTGACTGGCCTGCACCAGCTATTCATACTACAGGAAGGACAGAGGGACAAAGTAGGGGAGACCAGCATGGCACCATTTTACCAGCAGTGCAATTTATTTCACTTTGGTCTCAAAAGGGCATGGCCATTTAATTGTGTGTGTGTGTGTGTGTGTGTGTACATTGAGCTTTCAAAAGACGGGATCTACACTCAATAACATTTACAATGTGATGTGGTAATCACAACATTTCTTCTCTAACAATTTGACAAACTAGGCTATTTAACTATCCCGCTTAGCTTAAGGCATGGCAATTTAATTGTGTGTGTGTGTGTGTGTCATACATTAAGCTTTCAAAAGACGGGACACTCAACACTCAATAACAGTTACAATGTGATGTGGTAATCACAACATTTCTTCTCTAACAATTTGACAAACTAGGCTATTTAACTATCCCGCTTAGCTTAGCTTACTTTCTTTTTTTTTCTTTTTTTTTTTTTTTTTTTTTTTGATCAAATGTTTTTTATTTTCCAAAAAGATATGTACAATACAAGGTATTAAAGAAAACCTGAGTTAAAGACAGAGAAACCAGTTAACAATACAAGCTTAGCTTACTTTCGTGACAGCGGCTCCGCAGTGTGCACCCATTCCTTATATGGGTTTTGTGTTGCCAGGTTTTATGACAAAATGGTTGAAATTGAAAGTAAGTCATAGTGGGTTAGGGTTTCCCTCAGCAAGTTGGAGGGAATAATAAAAGCAATAGCCTACATAAATACATTTGAAAAATGTAAAATATACCTATTACTATGAGGGTTGTTATACAATGCTATTATAATAATGTGACGCATATCTTTACATTATATTTTCCATGATGACTGGGAATAATAGTCGTGATAGCTCTCATATAGCACAAAGCCCCAAATACAATTTTTACACACTGTATGCTCCATCGCGAAGTGCTTGTGGCTAAAATAATTATTAGGATTAGCTTAATGTATTTTTACATTTGCCGTAGTATTGTCGATGGGTTTAATAAGGGGGTCCTTGGCCAGAACCTAGTGGTATTTGGGGGGCCTTGTCGTGGAAAAGTTTGGGAACCCCTGGTGTAGGCTATATGTGTAGGGTGTATTTCATGCACAATTTGGCAACCCGGGAAATGCTGCGGGAAATGTCAGACTAACAGAAAAAATAATGGATCCGTAATTTTAAAATTATGTTTGATGGTCATGCAAATTCTGGGAGTTTCCCAGGAGAAATAACAAAACGAGGGTGCCGGGAGATGACCTTGAAATACGGGAGAAACCCGGGGAAAACGCGAGTGTTGGCAGGTGTGTTTCGGGAGTGTTGGACTGTGTGTGTTTCATCCCATTTGTGTGTGTGTTATGCAATATTCAACCTATCGAACGTTGAAATTGACAAATTCGACAAATTCATATAAATATACGCTCATGAATTTGATGCTAGCAAAACAACCCAAAAAAATTGTCTCCGCATAGCCAGGAGTTTCTGGTTGACATACATTTGTGTGGCGAGGCGTGCATGGATTAAAGTTGAAAGGAATCTAACCACCTTTTATGATCTTTTAGTTCAAGTGAATATAGCCTACCAAATTTAAAGCAAGGCATTCTCAAGATATCACACTCACAAGAATGGGACATAGGCTACATATGGTCAGTCATCTTGAACTCTGACCTCTAAAATTAAATCAGTTCATCTTATAATTCAAGTAAACATTCATACTTAATTTGAAGCACGTGCCTCAAGGCATTGTTGAGATTCACGTTCACAAGAATGGGACTTGCATGGTCACTCACAGAGTCCAATTGAACTTTTGTACAAAATTTGAAGCATGTGCCTTGAAGCGTTCTTGAGATACGACAGCTTCCAGATCGGCGTATTTTGCCAATAGTGCATGTGCACTGTGGCCAGAGCAGATGCACAAATTGGTCAAAGTCAGGCCGAAGTTAATTAAAGATAGATATATCAGAATTTAACACTGGTTGCACGTAACTGGTTTATTGAAAATTTCACTTCACCGGAGAGGTGTCATCAATTTCAGAGTTCCCACTTTATCGTCTTCCCACATTGCCGCTGAACTTGGGCCACAGCTAATGCTGGTGCAGATGCATTAGCCTATACATGGGAGGTGATATCAATAAATTACTATGGTGTACATAGGACTCTGGTATAGGCCTACTCTCATTTACAAGACAATTGTATGTGGTTTAAAGATTATGTTTGTGTAGCTAAATAGGAAAAAATATTAATGAAAAGTCAAAAAGTGTTTCACAGTATTTGTATGTATTCAATACCTTGTGGTGTTCAAAAACTGACCACTGAGATTAATCTTTTAAAGTGAAGAGTGCCACAAAGCATAACATGTGTGGACTTAAATTTAAAAACAAATAACAGGTACTGTAACATACATAATAATAGTTTTTTTTTTTTTTTTTTTAAAAAGCATAAATAACCTAGCCTGACGAGCCAGGAATGAGCTGCCGCTAGATTGCGTCTAGATTTCTAGGCTATAACCTTTTATGTAAACAACAAAGGAGATTGTAAAAAAAAAAAAAATACATTCAACTGCTCAAAAAGTATAGCATTTCTAAAGTGCTTCAGTCTTTTGGGGACTTGTCTTCAGTGTCTTCATCTGTGTCTGTGTGTGTGTGTGTGTTTTTGGGTGAGTGAGTGAGTGAGTGAGTGTTACGGCATTGGACGTTGTGCTGCGTCCCAGCAAAGATTCTAGAACTCCGCTCTTCAAGCCTGTCTCAAAAAGGAGGACAAATACGCGTCCTGCTTGATGTTGCGCAGGACACAGGACAAGGCATTGAAAGTCAGGACTGTCCTCCCTAAAGCCGGACATCTGGCCACCCTAAATACAGTTGATGTTGGTGAGCTAAGAAGAATGAGATCCTGGTACTGTCATGCCAAATGCATACAGAAGGTGACATCATTTCGTGCTGACATCTTCCTTCACTACCACCCCCTCTGGTGGCAAGACTATATCCTGACAGTTACTTGTCCATTTGTCCATTTCTGTGATTTTTTCTTTCTTTCAGAGTATTACGACAAATATTTGTATTATTATTGCCTGTTTATATTAAAGGAAAATTCCGGTATTTAGCACTTTGAGTCCCTTTTCTGGTTTGTTTTGGATGAACTAGAGTGGTGGACACCGAAATTTTGATGATTGGTCCTGTCTCGACTTTTCTGACTCGTTTTGAATGGCCTTTGACTACTTTTGAAACATAATTAGAATAAAGATATTACGAAATTCTGTATCTAATGATGAGTAGTTATTCACCATCATTTGCAAATTGGTAATGACGGTTAAAAGTGATTAGGGGAGAGGCAAGAGACACGTATGGAGCACAGCTGAAGACGCACTGTCACGAGATATAAGCAACTCCTCTGCAGGATAAATGCTGTTTTATTCAGTCATTTGAGCAATATTAGGGTAAGTGTTGCTTTTTCCAGCCTATGTTTTTGATGGTAACCCATTGACAGTCAATGGTGACCAGCCTCTGTCACATACCGTGTGGAGCTATAATTGCACTTCATGCTACCAGCCTCTGTCACGTAGGCTGCCGTGTGGAGCTCGTGCCTAGCGCAAGCGCGCAACTGAGAAAGCAGCAGTGTCGCTGTCAAATCTGTCCCTGGGAAAAGTAACGTTGCGCCGATACGAAAAAGGAACTACGTTACGTTACCAAATTTTCAGTAGTAACGCGTTACACTACTTTTTACTCAAAAAAGTAGTTACGTTACTGTAACTCGTTACTTTGTAACTCGTTACACACAACACTGCTTACCAGGACCGTGTTCTCTTTTTCTATTTTGTTTTTACATGCAACTTCATGCTTACCGGGCCATGTTTCATTTCTCTGTTTTGCTTTAATATCAGGTTCATCTGCATCTAAGAAAAAAACTTTATTCCACAAGATCGTTAGCAAGTACAAGCACAAAAAGGAGAGGCCCAATACCTTGGATAAAGGTGAACTAGTGCTGTCATGTCATATATCATGTTGTGTTATCATGCCAAGCCTTTTACATTTGAAGTAAATGGGTCATTCTATAATTCGGGGTACATTTCAAGTGTAGAGAGAAACCAAAAAAATTTGAGTTTTTATCATTAAACTTTTTTATAGTCATAGAACACTCTTCAAAGTTAACATGACAAGTATTTGCTGAGCTTAAACCTGTAACCTGTAAGTATTTATTTTAATTTAAAATTATGTAATAGCAGAAAATGCCTTCCCGAAGAGAACTTTTGTCTCTACAGTCACCGAAGCAACTTTAAATGTGAAAAGATTGCTACTTTTTGTCCTGAAATAAAAAAAACACATTCCACTAGCAAGTTTCCAAGAGGTGCATATTTTCAAAAAAAAAAAAAAAAAGGTAGCTTTAACATACATTAAATTTAAAAAGAAATCCTGTGGTAAAAATATTAGTTTTAACACATCTTCTGATATACATTTGAAACAAAAAAATATATAGTCATCATTTTAAGAGCAAAATCTTAAACAAACAGAGTTGACACTCTCATTAAATGCTATTGAACAGAGTTGACAACACATCATTGTCAACTCTCTTATTATTATCTATGCAGAATTAACAGAATTGACGATAACAGAGTTTACATTTCCCATCATTTTGTGGCTTAGCTCCATACCCTTACCTTAAACTAGCTACCGCATGATATGTATAAAACCAGAATTTCATGTATTTTAATCATATTATTGTTTTAAAAAAATTAAGCGAGAGTTTCACTCCAATAATGCAATAACAGAGAGTTGACGAATAACTAATCTACTGTTGGTGTTTCCTCAACATTTTGTTCAAATTAATGAGAAAAGAAGCTTAACTTATCTCACTGCCTTTCCGAAGTTTCCTGTCAGAGTAATTGACATCTATTTGTGTAGGTGTCATGCTTCATATTCAAAGTCTTTGTGGATTTTAAGTGGTTTTATAACAGAGTTAACAGAGTTGACAAGAAGTTTGAGACAGACAAAAAATATATTTTTTTAAACTTAAATCTAGCATAATACAAAAAATAGACATTGTATGTAACAGTTAATTTACTAACTGTTATAATTGATGTTATAAGAGTAAATTAATCTCCAAAAAATAGATCATTAGACTTAATACAATTTTGTTTAGTCAAGTTGAATGCATGAATCTGTAGTCGGAAATAGTCAATAATATAGGGTGTAGAAGTCATTTTGTTAATATTCTGTTGATAAATTGGGTCTAAAATAAACATAAAGCATTGTTATTGGTGAAAAACCTTTCTTTAGCAAAATCACATCCCTGGTGTAGTACATTCATGTAGTACCGTAAAAGTCCAAATAATAGCCCAGGCTTTTATTTTCCCAAATCGTCAAACTACACCAGTTAGTATTAGAGACAGGCGTCTATATGAGACAGGCCTTTAATTCCCTTTACACAAAACTTTTCCTCTGCAAAGATTGAAAATATTATCGAATTAATTATTTCAAACACACTGAATGTCTACCCATATGACTAGGCTATCTGATGACAATTACGGATCATCATTCATTTAGTGTTGAGATGTTGTTCATTAAGTGATATAAGATCCAAATAGCGGGGATAGCCAGAACAGATGAAGCACGTTTTAATCAAATGTAATTTACAAAGAGATTGCATCACACTGAAAGCTCATATTTTGTTACTAGAAACCTATATCTGTCCTCTGCCAAATACAGTTGCCTTTTCAGCCCTGACCAAAAATTATTTATGCAAAAGTGGAACGTGCGTAATGTTTCATTCTCCCTCCTTTTCGGCACAAATGAAACAGCATGATGGAGCATGAACCATATCGTTTCCCCCTGGTTTTATTTGGCAAATTTGACAACAGTCAGCTTACATTTGAAATCATTGCCTACTTCTTTCTCTTTATCGGTGGTACGCATTTAGAATAAAGAATAACGTTTGTAAACCATTTTGTTGCCACTCTGCCTCTGATTCCTAGTCTGCTTATCATTATCTGTTTTTCTTGAAAAAAAAAAATCTCGTCTCGTCATGTCTTTAGTGTCTTTGTCGGCGATTTCTTTCTTTTTCAAATATCTCAATAACAGCCAACAAACTCTCAGCACAGTCAAACCAAAGTTAAGTCGTGTTGAAAAGAGGCTGAACCTTGCAAACAATTTACTTTTATAGACCACTGAAATCACACGTGAATCACACGCGAAAATGACCATCACGTTAGGTTGTGACTGGTTGTGAGCGAGATCTAACGCCCTCCTCTGCCCGCGTACTGTACATCAGAATTAGCTCCCGGTTAGCATTAATAATCGTTTACTACTTTAACGGCACCGACAATCAAAAAATCCAGTGGAAACTAGATGGCAGAAGTATGTAGGCCAATCGGCCCACCAGCTTTTTCTACTTTGCCACCTACAGAGTTTGACAGGTACGATATTTCGAAGCGCCATGTTAATTCCCATAGACATTTGACAACCGGAAGTTGGTGGACACGGATGTTTCTGAGGCGGGACTTATTCTGGAGAGGTCTATTAAAACACACACTCAAACACACCCTCACTCCCCCTCTTTACTTCTATGCCAGCCCCCACTGGAACCTTTCCCCAATATAATCTTCCCCTTTCTGACTTGCATGAGCTCAGGTCAATGCGGCCTGCAGGCCATAAATAGCAAATGGAAGTTCAAAACCGGTTATATACAATATAATATAAGTTGTCTAACACAACAAGAGGGTTAAGATTGTTGTTGAGCAATTACTGAATATCACCTTAACCAAACCCAATCACTAACCATATAACTTGTTGTTCACGGAGTGTCAACAGATAGTTTATTAATAACATCAACCTAGATAGTCTATATGTCACACCCTCACCAAACACACGGGGCTACAGAGGGCATATGGGTTTGTGTATCCTAATTACTGATGTACATGTACACATGTAGCAGGAATGAATGCAGGGTAAATGGGCTGTGATTATTCAATGATGTGTGGCTGCGTTTTACCTGTGATTAGTGATTGATGACAGCCGTGCGGCCGGAGGATTGATCATGGACGGGACACTGATTGGCCACCGGTAAGTTTAAATAGGGAGCCATATCCATGTTTGAGAGCGGTGGTTTTGTGGGGAAACACACGAGAGACTGGACTGCGGGGACTGTGTGTAAACCTACAGGTAGCAGGGCCATCGGTTTGTGTGTGTGCTTTCCTGTGCTCTCT
Organism: Alosa sapidissima; assembly: GCF_018492685.1. Classification (NCBI taxonomy): domain Eukaryota; kingdom Metazoa; phylum Chordata; class Actinopteri; order Clupeiformes; family Clupeidae; genus Alosa; species Alosa sapidissima. The sequence goes on from NC_055961.1 coordinate 23,494,252, forward strand.
TGGGTTTTCTTTGTTTTCCTTCCCCACGAGCACACGGAGGATCAAAATCCGGGACAGCTGAGGAAATCCGCGGGGCTCGGAGGACGGCCGGACGAGTGCTGTGGAGCTGACCTGGACAGAAACTTCAATGGTGATCCTGCGCTCTGAAATCGTCTAAAAGGGACGTAAGATTTCGCCTTGTGTTCGCCAGCCAGAGAAGTGTGCTTTGCTGAGTATGTTCAGCTACAGTGGGTCCCAGTTAAAAATTGACACTTCATTCACGATCATGGTGAATGGTGAAATGTAAGTACAACTGCAGCCGCTTGGGGGCAGCATAGTCCGCTGTGGAGTTCCACGGTCGAACCAGACGGCGCATTCGACAGCAAGGGCTGTGATTGGCCGAGTTTTCAGTGCGTTTCTCTGTGTTTTTAGCAGCCCCTGCAACATGCTAGTCCACTGTAGCCTAAGCCTTGTACATAATGTTAAACATAGTTTTGGATTCAGTGGCAAGATTTCTTGATTGTACAGTGTCTGTCTCTCAGTAATGTTTTAAAATGAGAGCTTCGTCAGCTGGCAGTAGGCTACTTTGTCGGTAGTCATGAGAAGTTGGCTTGCTAACAGAACATAAATATGCTGCCCAGAAACCTTGTGAATAGTTCTGATTTTTTTACTACACTAACGAGGTTGAAATATAGACTTTGCCTACAGCATCTCCTTAACAGTAATGTTAACAAAATGACAGCATTCATATGACAAAGAAAAACGAATTCGGTCACTCAAGACTGTGCCACAGCAACCAGTGTAGGCTACAGTCCTACCCAATAGGCCTACTCGAAGCAGATAGCGTTGTCTGACGGTCGAGTGGGTTAATGCACGTATTTCCAGAACAGGTCTGCAACTTTCAGGTAGTTCTGAGTTCGAATCTAGGCAGGAGCAGAGCCATATAAAGGCCTAGGCCTATTGTTATAATTTTTTGCAAGGTGTTGCTCCTGGCAATACTTGTTTATAATACGTTTGGTGATTAATTGATAGCTGTTTTTGGGACACGTTAAACGTTCTTTATAATGAGCGCATCCGGGGAGTAAAACGACTGTTACGCGCTGTTACAACTGTAGGCTACAATGATTGCAATACAAAAATATGCGCGTGTTAGTTTAGTTAGTTTTGTGATGTTTTGCACTTTTGCCTCATGTGTTTTCAGGTTTGAGAGCTTTTTTGGCAAGATTGACCTTGGTTAGACTCTGCATATGTTATTTCTCCGTATGGAAAATAAAGTCAATTTTCGACACACGTCTGTTATTAGTTCAATAACAAGTGTTGCTTGTTAAAACATGTGACTAGTGAAACTCAAATGATTTTAGAAATATTTAGCCAAAGCCAAAAAGAGAAGGAGAGACGCCGGTGCAGCTCAGATGTCTTCTTAATTTTCTTTATTCTTTAGTAAAAGGTGCAGAACATTATTAAACTTTGACTAACGTTTCGATGTTCGTTAGTCAAAAACATCGACACATCGAAATGTTAGTCAAAGTTTAATAATGTTCTGCAGCTTTTACTGAAGAATAAAGAAAATTAAGAAGACATCTGAGCTGCACCGGCGTCTCTCCTCTCTAAAATATCTGTCCTGGCCTGGTTGCAACGGATTGTGGCCAAACGACAGAAGCGCGGAGAACCCTCCTTTGTCTTCCAAAAAGTGTTACTTTGTGCCCCGCGCTCCCCCACTGCTTGTGAAAGAAGGGGATGGGGGAGGGGGGCTTAACGTGAAAAAGCTTAATGTCACAAAACGGCAACGAGTCGTTTTAGGCTACAGGCCTTCATAATGGTAGGCTACAGGAAGTGGGGGGAGGGTATGGGATGACCAGAGCCGTCATCTATCGTCTTTCCAGGCACACAGCTCGTTATAAAGCCTATCGACTGCCTTAACAGATAGGCTTTGCTCTTGGGTTTGGCCTTACAGCGAACTCAATGCTCTTGTTGCTTGCAGTTTGTTAAATAAAGCGATGCAGATTACATGATTTATTTCTGATTAATTGCGTCTTTTGATGTATTTTGCAACATTTGCTTGTTAGGCTGGGCTACTGTCAATGTCCTGTACAGGTCAATGTTCAACAATTGCTGGTGTAGGCCTAGGCTATTAATCAATTAGGGACTGTTCGTTATTTATTTAATTAAGGGGCTACCGGAGGAGTTTTGGGAGCGTTAGTCAAAAAAGACGTGACCCTCCCTCGCCAGCAAGAATTTTTTCTATGACCCTCCAAAGTGATTGAGAAAAAACGCATGATCCTCCCCAGTCCCAACAATGTATTGATGCCTTAGGCTACTGGGTCAATTTGGGAGCTTGCATGCTACGACTCCTTCCTTGAAATGCCTTGAAAAGGCTGTCGTTTGCACAATTTCACAAATAATCACCGGGACCGAAACAAACCTGTCAACTTTTCCCGGGTTTATCGCGTATTTTAACTTTTTCCTCCCTGTCTTAGGAGGAGCTGCAGGGCCGTCGCAAGGGGATGCGAGGCCCTGTGCGAACTTGACAGATGCAAGGCCCTTTTCACTTACGTGCATGAAATCATGCGATAGCTTACTTTACACATAGCCAAGGCTACCGTCGGTGTATTTTAATAGTAGCCTAGTCTAATAAGCTACACCAGCTTGCCTTTAAGAGGGGAAATTCAATTGTATAGCCTATAACATTAGCTGAGTCACATATTTGGCCATATGGTGTTTATCATAGGCTACATCACGAAACCAAATAGTGTAACAAAGGCGAACACTTTAACAGGGGGAATTCATTGGGCATGAATCATTGTGCTGAACGGTATTTGTCAATGTGCAGAAACACACACGACATTCAAACTATTGATAAGATGTACTGGTCTGTATCTATAGGCTAACATTGGACAAATAAATGACACTGACTCGCCATATCCTGACTCAGGAAAAAAAACATTTTCTTGCTTTGCCGCAAACTCAGCAATGAAATCATAGGCCAGTTTGCAGGTAGCCTAACGTCTTTTTCATAGAAGGGAGAGCCCAGTCTCTCCTGTGACATGGAGGTGCGTAAATAGTTTTTAATAGCCTGTTCAACTTCGAAAAGCTTCGTTCACCCGATGCCAGTCACTGATCGCAATTTCAAAGTTCGGAAAGCTTCATCTTTTTAAGTTTTAAGTGCAGTGGCCCATATCTGCCCCCTTTGGAATTATATCTCGAGCCTATTATAAGGTCCAGTGCGTTATGTCCTGGGATTCGGATGTGCTCAAAAAGAAAAGAAAAAACACTTTTTATAGATGGTTATGAGGAGCAATGTGAGAGAGAAATTTGATGATCATTGATCGTTGTTTTGGGACGTTAAGCCTTTTCCATAGGCGTCAGTGAAGGAGATTGAAGAATGACCATTTTTTTTATACGAAAATATTTCTTAACTACAAAAACTCAGTGTCTAAAAACTCAGTGTCATTCAGACTCAACCCTCTTGTTGTTTTATTATCTTTTTCGTTGTCGTTTGAACGTTGGCAAGCAGGCATGTTGCGGTTGCAATTTAAGTGAAATTTCTACAGTAGGCCTACAACATGCTGTTAGGCTGGGCTACTGTCAATGTACTTGTACAGGTAAATGTTCAACAATTGCTGGTGTACAGGTTATATAATCAATTAGCTAAATCATTTGTCCAGCTGTTTAAACATTTTTTCGTGCTACATTCAAACGCAAAAGGTGCTTTGATATATTTTTCGTTTGAACATCGGCAAGCAGTCATGCTTTGGTTGCAATGAATGAGGATAATTGCTTTTTTTTTGCATTATTTTGAATATGACTCGCTCCAGTCTCAACAGCACGTACTTTTTCCACACGCTTAGTTCTAACACACATAGGCCTATCCCCTCTCGCTTTCTCTCTCTCCATCCCTGCACACGGTGCTTTCTTAAAGGAGCTGCACCATTTTACAACAATTGCATCTACATTTTCATATTAGAATGTTTTGTCAAGTGTAAGCTTAAACTACCGTGATCAATTTAAGTTCCCGTGCCCCCGCTGCATCATGGAAGCAGTAAGTCAGTCGCATCAAAAATAGTAGTGGCACCCAAGTGACACCTTGTGGTTGTTTGTGTCAACTGCAGTTTGTGCCATTTCTGCTGAGAAAATGGGGATCGTGATTCATGAAGGAACCCGTCCAAACTTAACGGGGACCCACTGTATATGGGACTTTCTTATCACCGTGTTTAGTGTTGTACTTGAAGTGAGAGCTTTTCCTCCTGTGTGTTCACTGATATTTATGCTGGCTGTTATGGCTGCGAAGTAATTGTGAAAGTGCCAGATAGGGGGTACAAATAAATACTGTTAAAAACTATTTATTTGTTGTGTGGTTCATGTTGCTGGTGGCTCTGGGATCCATAACGAATTGGCGTAGGGGAAGAGTCTAGTATCTGGGGTGACGAAATCCCTGTCTCCCAGAAAGGAAATGTGGTAGCTCAGTTGGGCTTGGCCACAACAAATTTTGGCGTAGTCGGCTCGGATCCCTGATTTCCACAGCAACATGGACCAAGAACAGCAACAGCCACAAGGGGCCACTGGGGGATTGGTCCCAGGAGTCTTTCCTTGGTTTGTGGGGGGGCCATGGATACCAATGTTTGGGTTAGAGGGATGTGAACAGTTTCTAGAGTGGAAAAAGAACATTGAGGTTTGTTTAAGGGCACTAAAGTTGGATAATAGGCAACAGGTTGATCTTGTAATGGGGGCTTTACAAGTGGAGCCAAGAGGGAGGTGGAGTTGCTTAAGGAGAAGGAAAAAACACTGTAACAAACCTATTTCAGGCTCTAGAGGGGTTATATGGGCGTAAGGCTAGGTTGGCTGAGCTGAGAGGGTCCTTCTTCACTTGTAGGCAGCACTCAGGGGAGGGGGTGGGTTCATTCATCCTGCGTCTCCGTGAGTGTCATTACAGGTGGAGGCAGAAGGAGTCAGCAGATGACGACGATGAAGCCCTTAGGAGCCAGCTAGTGACCGGTCTGTTAGGTGGCCCAGTGAAACAATAACTTCAGCGCATGATGTGACGATCACCCACACTCTCCTTCTCCTTGGCCTGTAAAGAAGCTCGGGAAATTGAACGGGACGGGACCCCTGAGGGAGGGTCTAGAGAAGTTGGGACCTGTAGGACCTACCTGCCGCCTCCATCAGGTCAAGACACGCCTCCAAGCAACCCCCCACCCAGCCTGGAGAGAATTCCAAGATAGCTGGCTGAGGGAATTCCGGGGTGATGGAGTGGCAGATCGGGGGGGTGCATTGGCCAGCCCCATGCCCCAACAACAGCGGCGACAAGGCTGTGGATCGAGTGCCGGGGCTGTGGCCAGGTGGGATGAGCAGGGACGGCAAATCTGCTTACAGTGCGAACGACCAGGGCATATGCGGAGGGAATGTCCTGACTTGCAAGGTTCAGCCCGAGAATACCCTGCTGCAAGCCGGGAGGTTCAGCCCCAGGTGAGAGCTGGGTATGTAGAACCTGCGCTGCGAGAGGCCTTAGTGGGGAACAGCCCTGAAATCCAGGTCCTGGCTTCGGGAAGGCCTGTGCCATGTCTAATTGACACAGGCTCTCAAGTGACTATTTAGCCGAACTGTCTTTGAACGCTATGTGAAGGGGGTTGAGATGCGGGGTGCCACAGAAGTCCCATGGCTCACCCTCTGTGCAGTAAATGGACTACACATACCATTTGTGGGCTATGCAGTGATAGATTTCACCGTGGCTGGAGTGTTGGTCCCCCAGCGAGGTGTGGTGATCGTGGAGGATGAACATTTGCCAGCCCCATATCCTGGGTATGAATATAATCCATCAGTGCTGGGAAGTGTTAGAGTAGCAAGCGGGGACTCATCGTTCTATGTTTGTGTCCACTCTCCCTAGGCCGGCACGGATCGCATGGATCCAGGCGTTTGCAACATGCCGGCACCTGCAAGTGACAACAAGTGGTCCAAAGGAGACCGCTTTGGCCAGGCTTCGGACGGCAGGCCCCCAGAGGCTACAACCCCAGACGGAGTCTGTGGTTTGGGCGGAGGTGCCACCAGGACTGCTGAGAGATGGAGACCAAGTGCTGGTTGAAGGCTATCGGGGGGGCCAACAAGAATGCTGTGTTGGTCGGGCTTTGGCAACTGTCCAGAGAGGACTGGTACCACTCCGGGTCTGCAATCTCCACTCCTATCCAGTCGAGTTACCTACCCGCTGCCCTCTAGCTAATGTGGAGAAGCTGGAGCCTGACTCACTGCAGTTGCCCAACGAGCTGGTGTTGCAACCTCAAGGTGAGGAAGTGGTGGAAGTCGAGGTCCGACCTGTTGGCCATGCGCTCCCACAGCACCAGTACGCTGAGCGGACAGGGTGAGGGCCTGACACCTGAAGAAAGAGGACAGCTGCACGCTTTGCTGGAGAAGTGGCAGTGGGTTTTCGCACAGAATGAAGAAGACCATGGCCGGATGCAGTTTACCACCACATTCCGACCGGTGCTGCGGCTCCCATTCGGGAGCGCTATAGGCCAGTGCCTCCCAGTTTATACCCAGAAATCCGAGAGCTGCTGCGAGGGATGTTGGAGGGTGGCATAATCCGCGAAAGCTTCAGCCCCTGGGCCGCCCCCGTCGTTCTGGTTAAGAAAAAGGATGGCAGTTGGTGGTTCTGCGTGGATTACAGGAGGCTGAACGGCGTGACCCAAAAGGATGCGTATTCCTTGCCCCGGATTGAAGAGTCCTTGACTGGTTTGAAAGGGGCAGCCAAATACTGGCAGGTGGAAGTGCACCCAGAGGACCAACAGAAGACTGCCTTCGCAACACCCATGGGCCTCTATGAGTTTGAAAGGATGCCCTTTGGCCTCTGTAACGCACCCGCCACGTTCCAGAGGCTAATGCAGCGTTGCCTGGGAGATAAGGTACATGACTTTTTGTTGATATATCTTGATGACATAATTGTCTTCTCCCCTGACTTTCCTTCCCATCTAGAACACTTGGAGCAAGTGTTCCAGCGCTTAGAGGCCCATGGGTTGAAGTTGCAGCCTGTGAAGTGCAGTCTACTCCAGTGTTCCATGAAGTATTTGGGGCATGTGGTCAGCCAGGTTGGAGCCTCCATGGACCCAGAGAAGACGGTAGCGGTACGGGGATGGCCGGTACCCACTACTGTGAGAGAAGTAAGGTCTTTCCTTGGGTTAGTGGGGTACTACCATGAGTTTATCCCAGAGTTCTCCAAGCGGGCATCCGCACTGCATGCATTGTTGAAGGGGACTAATGGGCCGTCGCGAGCAAGTATACAGTGGACAGAGGGGTGCCATGAGGCTTTTGACGGCTTGAAGCAGGCCCTCGTGGAGGCCCCAGTGTTGGCCTATGCTGATTACACTCAGCCTTTCCGTCTGTATACTGACGCCAGCCTTCAGGGCTTGGGGGCAGTCCTGACGCAGATACAGGGAGGGTGGTAAGGAGCGTGTCGTGGCATATGCCAGCCGGAGTCTGCATGATGCCGAGAGAAATGACAGAAACTATAGTGCCTTTAAGCTGGAACGGTTGGCCCTTAAATGGGCCATAACGGAAAAGTTTAAAGATTACCTGTGGGGTATGAGTTTCATTGTGTTCACAGACCATCGGCCGCTCCTCCACCTGAAGACTGCAAAACTTGGGGCTGTGGAGCAGCGGTGGGCAGGTCAGCTGGCCTGTTATGACTTTGACCTGCGCCACAGGCCTGGCGTGGAGAACCGGAATGCCGATGCCCTGTCCAGACAGGCTGGCCCTACAGCAGTGGGTCAAGTGGGTGCCCATGAGGAGGTCGACTGGGTGGAGAGGCAAGGAAGGTATCCTGTACTGGCTGAGGTGATACGGGGAAAATTAGCTGGGATAACGCCCACTGAGGAGGCCCGGAGAACATTGCCAGGAGCCAGCCAGGCACTGTTGAAAGTTTGGGAGCAGCTGGAAGTGCGACAGGGTGTGCTGGTATATCGGCTGTCTGGAGAAGAAGGATCGGTGGTGGTTGTCCCCCAGAGTGAGCGCCAGGCAGTATGGCAGGAGTTCCATAAGGCCACACTATGCGCGGAACACAGCAAGTCCATTCTTGGTTTAATTGTGGAGTTGGTCAGTACGTCCATCGCGGCCTTGAATAGCTGAATAGAAATCCAGAACTCGGCAAGCGTCTTGGAATTAAAATCTGTCTTTAAAGTGCGGTCAAGTGACAGCTCTTTTATTTTTTCCCAAATTTATTTGATTTATGGAAATCATTTCGTGGCGTCCCGCGACCCCCACTTTGGGAACCCATGTCCTAGAGCTCAACAACTGTGCATAGTGGCATGACTACAGTGACCTTTTCTTTGGTCTTACTTATATGCACAGTGCATGTAAGCTATTAACCACACATCTCTCAGCAATGCGCTCAACAGGCAGAAATGATGCTGGGTATGACGTGTCTGTTCTGAAATGTCTGCAGGTAGGCTATCCATCTGCTACACCGTGCTTGTTTATATCATAGACGCGAGCTTGTTTTGCGAGTCCTTCTGTATAACAATGGCCTCATATGTGATTGGAGGAGCCCAACGAGCCTCCTACTCCTCGTCCAATCACGTGTGAGGTCATGCAACAATCTTTGCTTGCAAGACAAGCACAGGTTTGTATTCCTGTACTCAAACCTTTATCCCCAGTTACTGTGTTTTTGCTGCTTCGTGATCTACAATGGCTGGATGGCTGGACGGCGTCTCGCATTCAACTCCCCTTCAACTCCTCTGCATGGACGCGATCAACAACTTTCAGCCAGTCTGCAGGCCGACGAGAAGAAACTGCTGATTGCTATAAGTGGACTGTCTCGTCAGCTTAATCGGGTTGCTGCCGATATGAAGGAGCAGTTCACTCAACTGCTGAATTCAAGCAATTCAGTAAACTCCAGGTTGCTGTCCAGAGGATAGGTTGGCTGCTCTGGAGTCGAAAAACTGTGTGGGAGAGAACTCTAAGAAGACAGGTGCACAATCCCAAGATTGCGGTAAGAATATGTTCGATGACTGCTAGCTAAGCTAAAAGTAGCCTAAACCAAAGCTTTTTTTAAGTAGCCCAAGCTAAAAGTAGCCTAACAGTTAGTAGTCTTGCAAAAGAATAAGTGATCAGAACCAGTGTAAGTTGCTTTATTAAAGTGTATTTCTTTGTCTTGTAATTTACAGGAAGCAGTTAGCCTACGCCGTCTTCACAACTCGGAGACAAATTGCAGGCGCTACGATCCGGAGCAAGGGTAAGGTTTAAAGAATATGCTTTCATTCTGCTGTATAAGGAAATAGATACGTTAATAGATACCGATCTTAACTGTAGGCCTACATTGTGTTTTCACAGACTAATCTGGCCTTACAACTTTTGTACTGTAGGCTACTGTTTCTCCTTCCTTGTTTAATGTTACTGTGACTTACGTTTGCCTTTTATTCATACCACTCTCAATTAATTGTCTGTTGCCAGCTGCCTGTAAGACTTACTACGAGACAGTAGCCTACGCAGAAGCTTCCAGCTCGGAGTCGATCGAGAAGAAAGAGGGTAAGACTTTTTTTTGGTGACTATTTTTCAGGTGCATTGATAGATGTGTTGTGTCCATACGCAGTGCATCGCACAGTACTGATTGTCTTTATTGACTGTTTTTACAGCTGCTGGAAGCGAGACCGAGTGTGCTAGCAGAGGACGAAGTCCGCTACCATGGGCCTGATGTCTGATGAGGGAGACGGCATTGGATGGATTGTAAGATCTCCGTCCTTTCGCAGCCAGGACCTCTCCGAATTCTGCACCATACACCAACGCACCATATAGCTGCAAAACCGGCCTACCTCAGACAAAACGCCGCCTGTTACTTGCAGCCCCGAGGCTGCAAACAACCAGTTCACGGAGCTGTAGCTAGGATTTGGGGCTTCTTGTGAGCTACCCATATGTTGTGTGGGCAGATCTAGCTTTGTACACAGTTGTGTGTTTTTAATAAAGCTCTTTCTTTGCATAAACATGTTCCTGGCAATTTTTCCTTTACCTCAAATTCATGTCCTTGATGGTAATAATAGTGTAGTAGCCTACATAGGATAACAATGACATGAATATACAGCATAATAGCATATCACGAATGAATGAATGAATGAACAAATAAATAAATAAATTTATAATTTATTATTGGGGTTTACATTTATTATGAGCCAGGGTGACCAATAGTGACAGATCTGCCGACCAATTACGAGTGATTTTTCTTGTTTGAAAGTTGTGGTTTCATCCAATACTGAGTAAGGATATTCAAGCCAGGCGTGGTTTCGCTGGATTCATATGCTAATTAGAGCCATTAGCACTCTGCGAGCTCTCCACATACGTCATAGTATGGTTCCGACAATTTGTGGCACAGACAAACGCGACATTCGTGGGTTGCAAATTGTCGGTAACTGCCGAAAATGGGGGCGAAAATCACACTTTTCATGCAGTGCAACGGGTGCGGATCTTGCCTTTAGTCCCAGGTGAGAGAGTCCTGGTGCGGAATTTCCGACGGCGGGCCCGGGGCAAATTGGGCCCTTACTGGGATCCGCGACCCCAGGTAGTAGTCAGACAGCCTGACCCACAGGGACTAGTATACCAAGTGCGTCTGGAAAGTGCTGAGGGGCCCTTGCGAACCCTCCATCGGCGCCATCTACGTGTCTGCCCCCTCGATGTGAACTGCGACCTCCGGAGACAGCAGGTGAGTGTGGGGGTGGGGAAGCTATGGAGGTAGGGCCCGGGCGGGAAGGGCGGTTACTGGGTTGGCCCAGGGAGCCGCCAGAGGCTGTCTTAGAAGAGGAAGGAGATGGGTCCTGAGCCCCTGCCAGGTCGGGGGGGGGGGGGGCTGGGGTCCCTGAGCTTGAGAGAGAAGAATTCCAGCCAGATGTGCAAAGGAGATCACAGAGGGCAAACTTTGGGGTGAAGCCGGCCCGGTACCGGCCCTAGATAGTCGGGACGACCAATGGTCTAGTGGGGGGGAGTGTCACACCCTCACCAAACACACGGGGCTACAGAGGGCATATGGGTTTGTGTCTGATGTACACATGTAGCAGGAATGAATGCAGGGTAAATGGGCTGTGATTATTCAATGATGTGTGGCTGCGTTTTACCTGTGATTAGTGATTGATGACAGCCATGCGGCCAGAGGATTGATCATGGACGGGACACTGATTGGCCGCCGGTAAGTTTAAATAGGGAGCCATATCCATGTTTGAGAGCGGTGGTTTTGTGGGGAAACACACGAGAGACTGGACTGCGGGGACTGTGTGTAAACCTACAGGTAGCAGGGCCATCGGTTTGTGTGTGTGCTTTCTTGGGTTTTCTTTGTTTTCCTTCCCCACGAGCTCACGGAGGATCCAAATCCGGGACAGCTGAGGAAATCCGCGGGGCTCAGAGGACGGCCGGACGAGTGTTGTGGAGCTGACCTGGACAGAAACTTCAATGGTGATCCTGCGCTCTTAAATCGTCTAAAAGGGACGTAAGATTTTGCCTTGTGTTCAAGTGGCTATGTTAAGCTGACGCTAGAGCTGAAGTAGACGCTTAAGGTGCGTGTGCTTATTCCCCAGGCAACGCTGCTTCGTGAACGAGGAAGCCGGAAGCAAGGGTGTGTTCGAGAGAGTCGGGAGCTGCGCGTCAGTTGGCGGTGGACGGCCTAGGACACGTTCGAGCCGGTGGAGCGACGGCAATCTGCAAGGAACGCGTGATTGGAACCTTGGGGGTCAGTAGGAGGCGCACAGTGTGGATATGAGACTGTGAACAAGGGCTGCTTGTCATTGGCAGAGCTGACAGGCATCCAGACTGGACACAGTTTGTCATTTTCTTTCTGGGGGTAGGGATTTCGTGGGTCAGCTGGGAAAAGCCACTGAACCCCCTAGAGGAACTTGATTTTTTTTCTTGCCTTTTTCTGTGTCTGTCTTTAATGTTGGGTGGCCCCCTGCTGGTGAACGAGAGAAGGTTGCAGCCGGGACCCGTCAGCCAGAGAAGTGTGTTTTGCTGTGTATGTTCAGCTCTATGGGACTTTCTTATCACTGTGTGTAGTGTTGTACTTGAAGTGAGAGCTTTTCCTCCTGTGTGTTCACTGATATTTATGCTGGCTGTTATGGCTGCGAAGGAATTGTAAAAAAAAAGTGCCAGATAGGGGGTACAAATAAATACTGTTAAAAACTATTTATTTATTGTGTGGTTCATGTTGCTGGTGGCTCTGGGATCCATAACGAATTGGCGTAGGGGAAGAGTCTAGTATCTGGGGTGACGAAATCCCTGTCTCCCAGAAAGGAAATGTGGTAGCTCAATTGGGCTTGGCCACGACAAATTTTATCACCATCCAAGTAAAGTGTGACCAACAATCTGTTCATGTAAAGTATTTGTGAAGCAGTCTTGTTTCCTTGAGGGGTTATAAAATATGTGCTTGACCTAATTTATGTCAATAGTACTGTATTATATGTATGGACTTGATTGTTACAGCCTAGATGTTAATGCAGCTTTGCCTTACTGGACACCCTGTGTAGAAAGGGATCCCTTTGCCATTGCTCTCAGAGTTGTATGTCATAACACTGTCTGCTGACGCAACGCAATTATTCCTTGAACACCTATTAAAGTAACATATGTTTAACTTGTCTCTGACTGTCTTTGTAGAGATTTGTGTTCAGAATGTCACTGCCATTCAGTATTTAGTTGCCAAAATTGGTGTGTATAAACATGGCAATGCCCTTATGACAAGTAGTCACAACAACAAACAATATGGTTTTGCTTTTTGGTGTTAACTACCATGTATTTTCACACATATTCAAAAAGTAGGCTCCAGCACAGTACTCATCCAAGCACTACATTTCCAGAGCGTTCATTTTCATGTAATTTGATTAACACCCTTTTCATAAATTACCAATTGAGCTAGTCAGGGCCGTGCAGAGACCTTTTGAGGGGCAGGGGGTCAAATTCAAAAAAGGGCACATGAAACAAGATATTTTATCTTTATTAGCTGGTAAATGAACATAAACAACACATCAACTAAATCTAAATGCAATAGTGGAACTCTTTGCGGTCTCAAGGAACCAGCTGACAGAATATGATTGTGTAATGTCAACATGTGAATTTAACCACAGATGGGGAATTCAGCAAACAGCTCCTGTAATGTCAGAAACCAGCTAATTACAGTTCTGTAGAAATGCACATACATCAGTATGAGTCCTTAGACTTTTATGACAAGTATGTAATGTCTGCTGATTTTGTGAAATGATGATTGGATGACAACTTTTGATTGAAGCAGGAAACCAGCACTGGTTGTGAGTACCCAACATGTCACCGCCTTAACCAGGAAGTTGTGATGCACGTCACTGAATATGCAGTTGTGAGTGACACAAATCGGAGGCATACTCAAAGATCAAAGTAGCTGCCATCATAGAATGAGTCCTCTCTGGGTTTTATCCATGTTCTTTACCATAACACGTAAGAGTTATAATTGTTTTACTCTGAAATGTTTTTCCATATTTCCATCTTTCCATGAACCTTTATTTGGATAGTCTTCGTATAGAGGTTAGATGGTTTGTTCAAATTAAGATTGTTGTTAATCTTGTTATTAAGATTCAAGAATGTTGTTGAGCAATTACTGAACATTACCTTAAACCCAATACCTAACCATAGTTTGTTCAAAGCGTCAACAGATAGTTTATTGATAATATAGTAGAGTCTATAGCTAATCATCCAAGTAAAGTGTGACCTAAAATTTACCAATTCATCAAGAATATAACATTTTATAAGAACATTTTCAGTCTTTGTTTTCTACATGTTGTGAACACTCCAGGTTAATTTGTTTTTGAAGAATTAACATCATTCCAAAAGACAAAACAGTTAAATCAGTCAACTTCCAATTTGCAGATTCTTTGGAAATCATCAAAGCTGCCAGAGGCTGCTCAGTTCAACTACCTTGTGAGCCGACCTTTGACGAACATTCTGAGGCATTTCATGTGAGCTGGAGTAAAAAAGGACTTCAAGAATTCATATGTAAATATTACCTAAATGTGACATTTGTGAGGCCCATGAAGTGCATGTCGTCTTTTGAACCCTCATTGTAGGGTTTGAATGTTAAACATTTTAAAAGCGATCACTCTGGATCCTACAGCTGCATCATAATAAGAATTATACCGCCTTGGCCTTGATGGCCTTGGTGTTGCTTATCGGTGTTGCTAAGCCACATCAGCAAGCAATGCCCTAGCACCACCCCTGTGATGTAGGATGTAGGCTACTATGTGTGATTTGGTGCATATTTCAGACTACTGCATTTGTTGCCTTACAAATTACTTTTTAATGTACTTAAAAAAATGCATTCAATATCTGACAGCATTCAATTTTCTGGTGCAGGTAAGAAGAGAAAGAATCATGAGATGCCTCCGTAGTGTACACCAACAAGGTTTATGAAAACTTAAATTTCAGCACTGATTTTCCCATCAGAAAAAGCAGAACAGAAAACACAGCATGAATGGACAGTTGGCTTAAAACGTTCAACTTTGTATACCTTCTCAGTATCAAACTGTTCTCATCAGTTATGTAGTATGGTTCATGTAATATTGCATATAACCTCTTTGCTCAAATATTGTAACAGTTTTTGCCACAGTGTTTGCCTTGTGACATTGCTTTCAGATCAGGTTTTTGTGAAAGGATATTTCATCATCCATATTTTTGATAATAAACGGCCTCCCTTCAGACCCAGTGCCTCTTTGCTTGGGTCATGAGAAACTCTAAAGATAACAGCCAGGTCCATAGTTGAAAACAACTATGGACTTCAACATGTTTTGTTTATCCCAGCAAGCAATTAATAAGAGTTAGATGGTACCACGTTCTACTAAATATAGTGTCTGGAGGCGAAAGATACAAATGGATCTTTCAGATTAATGATCATTTACATGAGCATACAAAATCATCAGTACATTGTGGACAATAAAGTAAAAGTTTTGGACTTACAAATGATGTCAAACATACGAATGATGTCAAAAATATATATTTAAAAAATGGGTAATAGGCAAGTGCTATTTTAAGAAAAAGTCCTTGTATATTAGCCTAGAAATCTAGACGCGCCCCTAGCGGCAGCAAATTACATTTGCTGTCAGGGCTAGTCTAGCAACTCTCCGTTGGCTTGTGAGCTCCAGAAATCGAAACTCAATCAGGCCAATGAAATCGTGTATAGAGTCGTTAGGTGGGCTTAACATAATGATTGATGGCAGAGTTGCAACGGTTTGGCTTGAATTCCCTGCTACTTGAAAACAAATAAGATGGATGTTGCTGTTGGCGAACAGTTTGACACGAGTTAAGCTTTTATTAAGTTGGCAAACGTTTGAACTAGCCAACTAGCTCCGCTGGTGGGAAACGCGTGGGACTCACAGCGCTGCCGCTGTCCTATTGCGTGCAGAGGGAATTTGAAAGACAACTGATTATCCCGCCCCTCGGACTGAGCACTGCGAACGGTGAGTGCCCAGACCCTACATTTTAATGTGGGTCTGGCTCGTCAGGCTACTTGTATATGGCTCTAGAGGCATTTCTTAGTAAAAGTTGGGAACAGGACTTTTTATCATAATTAACATGTGCTGAATCCAACTAGCCCTGTTCCCAAGCAGAATTTTGAGATTTTGACCATCTAATTAGCATAAACAAAATGGCTACCAAAATGGCGATTTGGGTCACTTTCTTCGAGCAGAAATCATCATGTAAATAAATTAATATTGTTCACTTGTGTGCATCACAGAAATCTCCTGTAGGCAGTAAATAAAAAGTAAAGGCTATGAAAAAAATAAAAATGCAAAAATAACTATTATTATGCTAATTAGCCTTACTGTCACCTACAGTAGCCTTACTGTCACAAGCCTTGTGAACCATACTTTTGGCTATGTTTACGCTCCTCTTTGGCAAAGAGTCTGGCCTGGCTTCATTGGCAAACATCTTCTTCCTGGGTGGGTGGACACTTGTTTGAAGTTTAAAATCATTGGAGTTCTTTTGAACTAACAAAGTAGCATCATATCCTTGATTCCGAATGAGAAAGATGGCCAGCAGTCACACTTTTCATTTGATTAGATTATTTTAGATTAGATTAGATTCAACTTCATAGTCATTGTGCAGAGTACAAGTACAGAGACAACAAAATGCAGTTTGCGTCTAACCAGAAGTGCAAAAAAGCAGAAAGGTGCAATGTGATGTCGATGGAGGGGTGTGAGGAACCAGTGATGCGTTGAGGAGTTTTCACCACCGCAGTGTTTTCTGGTCAGAGGCAGAGCATTTGCCATACCATACTGTAACAGAGTTGGTGAGGATGCTCTCAATGGTGCAGCGGTAAAAGTTCACCAGGATCTGAGGAGACAGTGGACCTTCTTTAGTCTCCTCAGGAAGAAGAGACGATGGTGAGCCTCCTTGATCAGGGTAGAAGTGTTGAGGGTCCAAGAGAGGTCCACAGAGATGTGGACACCCAGAAACTTGAAGCTGGTGACATGCTCCTCAGTTGATGAGGATGTGTGTGTGTGTGTGTGTGTCTGTGTGCTAGCTTTTGACTTCCTGAAGTCCACAATGAGCTCTTTGGCCCTCTTCAGGGATGTAGTGGAGGCTAAACGCACGTAAACGCTGTTTACGCGCCTCCTGAATTGCGGAAATAGCGTGTACGCACCCCTAAATTGTGTTTATCCACGTATAAATTGCTTTTATCCACCTTTAAATTACATACAGTTCTTAAACAATTCTAAATTAAGCTTATGTCCTTTTACAATTGTGTATAGTGTCATATTGTTAGTTTCATATTGTTGAATCCGGCCTGCGCAACACAGTTTATCCATATTACGCTACATTATGGTATCAGTGACTAATCGTCTTGCGGCAGAAGCATCAAAGATTAGTCACACGAGTAAAAGAGTTTGGATAATCAATGTTTTTTAAATGGATATACACCGATTTCTGAAGCGTCAAGACAACATCCCTCCTACTGATTATGCCAGAAAACAGCCTCGACTAGCCCTGGGTGAGCCCCAGAAACAATACAATTGAGGTTAATTTGGTGCGCGATACATTTATGCCACTGAGACACGGCGTTGACTATTATTAGCCACTGAAAGCTAGTGATAAGCTCCCTTTGTTAGTCAGCTAGTTAATGTTAGGCTATAATAATATTAACCAACCACAGGAAACCGTGTTTGCGATGTAACCTGAAAGTTTAATTTATCATAATTCACCAATAAAGCAGCTCACCAATAAAATACAATCTTGGGTACAAAGTCATCACAACTAATTGTGGATGATGCTACTATAGCATTCAGACTGGATTCCTACACAGTTAATGCTGCTAAGAACCAGAAGCATGTGTTTGTGGTTTGCTTGATTTTTTTTCTATTTTCCTCTGACTGAGTTTTTTTGGCCAGAGCCACTTGCAAGCCTTCACACATCCATCAAACCTACAAAGAATCACACTTCGTTTGAGGTGCAGTGTGTGTGTGTGAGTGTGAAAGAGAGGTGGTGTGTGTGTGCATGTGTGTTTGTTGTAGTTCTTGATGACTAACAGGTGCAAACAGTACCAAGAAACGAATGGGGCTTTTAAGTGTTTGTGGTTGAGGAGTGTGTCTACTTAAAGGAACATGCCACCGTTTTATAAAATTAGGTTATTCACCGTCTCTCCCTAGAGTTAGAGGTCAGCAAGAAGCATCAAAGATTAGTCACACCGCATGTCATGTAAATGAGTTTGGATAATGAATGGATTTTTTTTAAATGGATACACCGATTTCTGAAGTGTCATTCTGACATACTGACTACATCCTGAAATTTTTGCTCTCTTTATTGTGATTTAATAAACTTTACAGACTTTAACCATATTTACTCCTTCTGAAGTTAACAATGAACTTATATTAATGTAGGAATTGAATAGTGATTGTGTGGCCTATGAGGGAGCACCCATTGATGTCTTTGGTACCATCAAATGGTACCCTATAGCGATGTGGTCAGGATACACACCGGTATACCGCGGTCAGCCTTACCGGTCACTGCGCCATGGTCCGCCTGATTACAGAATATAGTTTACCCACCTATTTTTTTCC
Source organism: Alosa sapidissima (assembly GCF_018492685.1). NCBI lineage: Eukaryota > Metazoa > Chordata > Actinopteri > Clupeiformes > Clupeidae > Alosa > Alosa sapidissima. Next base: position 23,512,260 of record NC_055961.1, read on the forward strand.
CACTACACCCCTGGTCCTCTTGGTGTTGAGAGCCAGGTTGTTGTCGGTGCACCGCGATGTTAGGTGCTGGACCTTCTCCCTGCAGGCTGTCTCTTCATTGTTGCTGATGAGACCAATCACTATAGTGTCGTCTGCAAACTTGACAATGGTGTAGTTGTAGGTGAAAAGGGAGTAAAGGAGGGCTCAGCAGATGCCGGTGTTCAGGGTTGAGGAGGTGAGGTCTGTTGGTTAGGAAGTCCAGAATCCAGTTTCAGAGGGAGGTATTGATGCCCAGTTCAATGAACAGCATTTTCACGCAGGTGTTGCTATTGTCAAGAAGGGACAGGGTGCCGGGTTGCCGTAGAGATGGCATCCTCTGTGCTCCTGTTCTGACGGTAGGCAAATTGGTAGGGGTCCAGTGAGGGTGGTAATTGGTCTTGAGGTGGGCCAGGACCAGGCTCTTGAAGCACTAGTTATAGTTATTCATCTAGTTATTGATTCACAGGACATTCAATCATTTTACTAACACAACGGTTATGATGAAATATGGGTAACACTTTACGGTAAAGGTACATGAATTATCAGCATATCTTAGGAATCATCAGGAATTGACATGAGTTCAGATACTCTCATGACCTCATGTATGAACAACATATCAACTAAAGCATTAGGTGCGATGGGTACATCATTATGAATTATGATTTCTTAAGCATGATCATCATGCGTTCATCATGTCTGTTGCCTCCCAACTGAAGTAGCGAATAATGACTTGTGTTTAGAACTGCAAAGTGGTGTTCAAATCAGAATTTGAGCAGTGATGACCACATTTGTGGCAGAAAAATAAATCATGATCATGCTTAATAAATCATAATTCATAATGGTGTGCCCCACCATACATAATGGTCATGAATGTCAAAAGAAAGTGCCCAAAATTGCCATTTTGGCAACCATTTTGTTTATGCTAGTTAGACGGTCAAAAACTCAAAATTCAGCTTGGGAACAGGGCTAGTTGGATTCAACACACCTTAATTATGTTAAAAAGTCCTGTTCCCAACTTTTACTAAAAAATGCCTCTAGGATGCACATATCTCAAAAATAGCACTTGACTATAAGGCTATTTGCACCCCTGGTACAATTAGCAGTGTATGCTATTCGTACCCTGGTGCAATTAGAAGTGAATTTGTATCCTGGTGCACACAGCAATGTGTTCTATTAATACCCTGTCTGGTACAAATAACAGTGTATGCTATTTGCACCCCTGTGCATTTACTCTGGCATATTGATCACACAATGTAATAATAATAAAAAAACAACAACCAACATGTTTTTGTTGTTATGTCACAGGGTGTGAATAGCTCAGCTGTGTAATAGACACTCCGAATAAGTTATGCTGTTTGCATCATTAGAGGATGCTATTTGTACCCCGGTGTATAATATATGCTATTTACAACCTGGTGCATGAACTAGCTAATTGTTGCAATCAAAACTTCAGTTTGAGAACCGATTTCTTGTTCAAATTGCGTGCCTTCTCTCCAGAGACGTTGGTACACGTGCGCACTTAGCTCTTTTTCTTTTCTTTGAGTCTTCCGTCAAGGGTTTTCGCTGCTTCTTCGCCAGCTCTTCCATTATACACACATCTCTAGCTTTTCGTTGGCCTGCCTCTGTGCTGTAAACTGAACCTGCTTCGGTCGGCGGGTAGGATATACCGAACTTGCAAGTGGGATATTCTTCCTACAGGCAGTAGGGGCGGGCGAGAGAGCCTTCATTCGCCCTGTAATGAGTCATTTAACTGTAACAGGGTGATCCATAGGAAGGGCCAAAGGGCCAATCGCAGTAGCCTGACTACGCCACCCTGAGGCCTAATGCATCAGGGAATCTTTAAGAGATCGTACCTCTAAACCGAGACAGCGCTCACAGGTTCGAAAATTACACGGTGGAGACATGAAGTCCAGCAAAGCAAAAGATTTATTAATACACAGATTTTGGGAAGTGGAGATCTGGGTGTGGCAGCTATGGAAGTCCACACAAATATCATGCAAACATCATTAAAGGTTCACCTGTTACACAGCAAAGGCACACAGCAAAGCTATAAGCAGCACACCAGAAACACCACACATGTGCTTAGACTAGACCTCCCTCAGAGCCACCTCCCTACTAAATAAACATAAACGTTACACAAACAAAAGGACAAGACAAGCAAAACAAAAACCAAACATAACAAATAACCAAAGCAAGACAAGACAAGACAGCAGCATGACTGTGCTGCCTAAAAGAACAGAACACAGAAGATTAAACAATGAGAACACCACAATATACATAACATAAAACCACAAATGTTTATGGGGAGACAGCATCCCTGACGATAGCACAGACAGGGGCTACACCAGTGGAGTCTACATTGCTACTGGCTACTGCCCCTCTTAAGTAGCACTCCACTGGTGCCAGATTGATTAAATGCCTATGCCCCGCCCCCTTCATTAGCACTGGCAGGTGCTATGGGGAAATAGCAGGCAGAGAAGGTCTACCTGCTACATAACCATATACCAACTTACGAAGATGATTAATTAACACGAAAACGTTGCCTGGTGTCCCTTTAAGTGCAGTATGAAAACAGCTTTGTGCGTGGATGGAAATATCAAGCATCATGCAAGGACATATCTGGGTATCATAGCACTCCAATAGTTGCCTGTATAAATTTAAAAAAAGGCCTAGCCTACAGACAATGTCAACCTAATAACTCAGGTAATAAAATAATTGAAAAACCAGGCACTTTGAATAGGTTTGTAGAGAATGATTAAAGTAGGCCTATATAGGCTTGCATACATAGTATAGACAGTTCCAACGAGTTCCACAAACCATTTATCAGCCTGAGTGGCCTATTAATTACTCATTAGGCTAGGCCTAGGCTACATATCAACATAAGACTAGCTTGTGCTAGTTTCTGCCTAGCAATAACGTCAATGCTTTAGCTCCGCTAACTTTTCTCTCTGCCTTCCATCCATGTGTAAAACAGCAAGCAACCACGCAAATCCGTCGACTTTTAAAATTCCTGTAGTTTCAAATTTCCTGTAGTCCTCGAACTTGATCGCTTGTAGGGTCATGGCATTACACGAGTGGCCGCTCATTTATCCCCCTACATTTCTGTAAATAGACTTGACCTGCAATCGTTTCATTGGATAAACCAGAAACACATTCCCCATTCACAGGAGGCTTTGCTCCTTTGCTCTAGCCTAGGCCTACGTTAATTTAAGAACAAACAAACAAATTAAATTGTAATTTTTTTATTTGTGACCATGAAAGTTCTGTAACGCCTGAATAAGACAAAAATGAATTAAGATACAAAAGTAAGGATAGCCTAAATCAGCATGGGAGAGATGAGTGTGCAGGGTAACCATGGATGACATATAGACAGTGAGCGAGTGGTATAAATATTGGTTGGACTTCTCAAAACTTAAGTGTAGATCTTGGAGATTTTCGCAGAAAATTCTTCATGTAATTACTGTATCATGTACGATAGCCTAGAAATCTAGACGTACCCTAGCGGCGGCAAATTAATTTGCTAAGCCTGTACGTCTAGTATCAAACCATAGGGATTTCTATTGGCTGACGTTGTGGACGTCATCCAATCACAGCGCTCTATTTTGTTAGAGAGTCTTAAGGCGGGCTTAACAGGATAACGACAGTCCTGCGACAGTGAACAACAAGGAAGGTGGCTATGGCGAACGAAGAGCGGTTGTTTGAATCGGCGTTGGAGTCAACTTTGAAGGAGTTGGACTTGTGCTTTTCTTTGAAAGTTGAGCAACACAATGCACTTAAGTCATTCCTTTCGAAGAAGGATGTATTTGCCTTGCCGACCGGATACGGATATGGTCGTAGCGCTGGCCTATTGCATGCCTAGGCAGTTCGAAAGACAATTCTCTGCCCGCCCCTTGGATTAAGCGAGGTGAATGGTTCGATTCCAGACTATACATTTCAATGATATAGGATGGCCCGCCAGGCTACAGTACATGTACTGTACGACTCACGGCCGCGATAAAAGCTCTATGGGCCGGCCCGCACTGCGCACAGTCCTCAACCGGCCGACCGGGAAAACTCCCGACCGTCCCGATTGCAACTCCGCCCCTGCAGTCTGCCATGTTTTTTGTGCACGTGAGCAACGTCTTTTTGTTGTTATGTCACAGGGTGTGAATAGCTCAGCTGTGTGGCCAAGGCTAGGGGTGTAAATAGACACTCTGTTAAAAAAAAAATGTTGAGGAAACCATACACCCCCGGAACCAAAGCCTCACACACCTTTCCTTCCTACTGCATGTGATGCCACACAAATCGAAAGCACTGTACAAAATACTTTCAATTTGTTTATGTTTATGGCATTTGGCAGACAGTCACAGGATGTTTTTTCACAGTTGTTGCACTCTGCCCATCGTAAGGCTAAGGTTAAAAATACACTTTGACCCAAGGTTCTCACATAGTGGTCTCATGGGGGTTGGCCCCGTGACTTTTTTGGTCATTTTCAATGTAGTTGAAATGATGATTAAAACCATCATCATCATCATCACCAATTCTTTATTTTAATTTTTGTTAAAAAATGCGCCGGTTTACCCCGTGGCTGTGAATACATCAAGTAATGTTGAGAAACAGGAACAGAAAGTGGATGTTTTGGGTGGTGCACTGAGGGTGACTTCCTGATGAACATATCTGTAAACCTAATCTTGAACAGCTTTGTATATGTAACTAGCAGTCTTTATGACTCAGTCAGTGTGAAGGAGTGTTACATATACTGTAGGTCAAAAAAACATGGAGTGGTGGGAACGGCTGAAAGCCATCATTATCATCTTAGTATCTGCTTCTATTTATTTAAGTTTGATTGTAAAGGGCACAGGGTAGGTTATAATCAATTCACTCTCTCTCTCTCTCTCTCTCTCACTCACACACACACACACACACACACACACACACACACACACACACAATTAATTGCTGTTTGTGAATGCTCATTCTATATCGGCATCCCTCCATACCTATGGTGATATGGGCCTGTTAAATATTTTCTGTCTCTGCCATGCCATGACTTTGTCAAAATATGTGACAGGCCTGTCAGCCAAGATTGAACATTTATGTTCTCTTGTACATGGACTTTTCTACTTTTGCCACTAGAGGGAGTAGTGGGACTTGCAAGGTTCTGTATTACTACCAACTATGACATTGGTAGTATTTTTAACGGCACAGAATATACCTTTTTCCATTCAACTGAATATTATATAAAGCAAGAGCCTTGTCTGTGCCTTTGCATATCTCATCATTTGTCACAATTCTGATTCATGCATAAAAATTCACTGTGCAGTGTGTAGAAAGACAGATGATCAAATTTAGTTCCAAAAGTATAACCTTTAATGTGTTTAAGGTATGTAAATATAGTGCATATTATTCATATTCATATAAAAAAGATGGGAGAAACTATTATACAGTCAGTAATAAACACAAAGGTTATATGTCAAGGTCAATGGGAGATTAACTTCAGCTTTTTATGTGGCTTACTTTCTCACATGCCTCCTCTCTCTCTCTGTCAACAGTAATGTACAGTAGCACTTGCCTTTTCCTTTTCCACACAGCATTAGAGATAGACATATAATGCATTGTGATAATTGCATGCTATCACTTGCAGTTGCAATTGCAGTCACTCTTCACACTCTTTGCAGTCATTCTTCCTAAAATAGCAGAAGAGAAATATTTTACATCATTGTTGAACCTGCTGCACCATATGACAGGGACAGAGACCAGAAGGAAGGCTTGAGCTGGTCCGGCGTTTTCCGTCCATCACCAACAACAGCAGACATAATCATAATCCTCCTCCTCTGTCCTCTGCTGTGCTTCCCCCCTGTGCTCCCCTGGTCTGGGCCTCCTGTGCTGTGCTGTGCTGACCCTCCTATCCTGTCCTATCCTGTCCTCTGCTTTGCTGTGCTGTGCTGTGCTGTGCTGTGCTGTGCTGTGCTGTGCTGTCCTGTGTTGTCCTGTCCTCTGCTGTGCTGTGTTGTCCTGTCCTCTGGTGTCCTGTGCTGTGCTGTGCTGTGCTGTCCTGCCCTGTTCTGTCTTGTGCTGTCCTGCGCTGTGCTGTCCTGCCCTGTGCTGTGCTGCCCTGTGCTGTGCTGTGCTGTCCTGCCCTGTTCTGTCTTGTGCTGTCCTGCGCTGTGCTGTCCTGCCCTGTGCTGTGCTGCCCTGTGCTGTGCTGTGCTGTGCTGTCCTGTCCTATGCTGTGCTGTCCTGTGCTGTGCTGTGCTGTGCTGTGCTGTGCTGTGCTGTGCTGTGCTGTGCTGTGCTGTGCTGTCCTGTCCTGTCCTGTCCTGTGCTGTGCTGTGCTGCACAGCCTTGTCCAGTCATGTGCTGTCTTTTGCTGTGCTGTGCTGTGCTGTGCTGTGCTGTGCTGTGCTGTGCTGTGCTCTGGAGGCCCAGCGGAGCGGAGTAGAGATGAAGCTGAGTCAATGTGGCAGTCCCCTCACTGGCTTCACCGCTCCAGGGTACCGGCGCTGTATGCCTCCTGTTAGCGCTCTGTCTATCTCTCTTTCTCTCACACACTCTGTCATTCTCTCTCTCTCTCTTTCTCTCTAAATCTCTCTCATATTATTTCTGCCGTCTTCGACCGTCTCAGTCACTCACTTACTTACTCTCTCTCTCTCTTTCTGTCTCTCCCCACATCTTTCTATGTCTGTCTCTCTTTTTTTAGCTTCTCTCTCACTCACTCAGCCGACTGATCAGTGCTTCTCTGTGGCGCTACGCTCTCTTCTTCTCCTTCTCTCTCTCTCTCTCTCCTTCTCTCTCTCTGCCTTTCCCTCACACACACTCAAATGCATTCCCTCTCATCCCCACCCTCTCTTCCACTGATCCTACTGCCGTTGCACTCTCTTAGTCAGTTGCTCTCGTAGGCTTCCTGCACACTTTTTCTAACCTCCGCACAGTCCGTTTGCCGTCTGCTCTCCCTCTTTCTCTCTCTCTCTGTCTCTCTGTCCCTCTAGCGCTTCTTTGTCCAGTCTTCCTCCAGCATGTCTTCTGTTTTATTTAGCTTTTTGGGGGTTTGTGAAGTCTCACAACTGAGGAAAAAGGCTGACTGAGTGTTTTTTTTATCTGACTTCTTTCACTTTTCCTCAACCACAAACCATTTCTTTCATTCTAATCGTCCTGTCTTCCAATCAACTAAGCTACAATAGAACTTCATTCATCCTCATCTTCAACTTTTGTTTGTACTGGTGGCTTCATCTTTGATTTCATCCCAACAGAATGGTAAGGTCAAATGCTGTCTTTCTCTCTTTCTCCTCTTTGTTTCTTACTGTACGTATCTCTGTGTGTGTGTGTGTGTGTGTGTGTGTGTGTGTGTGTGTGTGTGTGTGTGTGTGTGTGTGTGTGTGTGTGTTTTCCATAAACCAATTAAGTATTTTCATTAAAAATATAAATGGGCAATGTGCTCTAACTTCTAGACTTAATGAGAATAATGGAACAACGTAGATAATAACAGTTTATTCATTGATGCATTCATTTTAAGTTTGTTTAATGTGTGTCTAATAAATAACTGAGAGAGCATAAGACTGAGTATGAGATCTGTCTCCATGGTTTCATCTCTCATCTCACTTTTCACATCCCCTCTGTAAATACAGCAAAAGCCTCCACATTCGGATGTTGCATCAAACACAACATCAACACTTTGGACTGACCATGCCTCCATCTCCTTGCCTTTGCAGCAGACGCACAGATGCCCGTGTACTGCCAACCATGTGGAGGAGGCGGGCATGAAGCACAGGGCACACCAGCGGGCACCATGGAGCGATGGCAGGAGCAGGGGGGGTGAGTGGCGCGCCTTGTCAAGCATGAGCATGGTGCAGCCAGTGCCAAGGTCAATGGTTTAATCCCGGCTTGGAGCACACAGACTCAAGAAAGTGCTGTGCATTACTCTTATTACTCTTAAAGTGACTAGCTTTGGTATGGATCTGGAGATTATTGTGGGTGAAAACTATTTTTTTTGTTATGTTGTTTGTTATTGATGTTGTTAGTCATCCGTGACACACGCCTTTGTTTATTTGTGTGTGCTGCCACATCATATTTCCAATTGCAGTTAAACAAGAGAAAGTGCTTGAGAGTTCAATCGAATTTACAAAACTGAAATGGCTTCAGGAATGTCTCTCTACTCAGATTCACTTATTGTCTCCTAGCTTATGCATGTGGTAGTTGTGTCAGCATATATTATGCTTGAGCTCATGCACACTATTGCTCAGGTTCATGTGAATATGAATTTAATGTATACAAGTGTGTATGTGCATACATGTGTTTGTGACTGTGTACCTGTGTTTGTGTGCGGGTGTATATCTGTGTGCATACTGTATGTGTGTGTGCGCGTGTGTGTGTGTGTGTGTGTGTGTGTGTGTGTGTGTGTGTGTCTGTGTCTGTCTGTGTGTCTGTCTGTGTGTGTGTGTGTCTGTCTTTGTGTGTGTCAGTGTTTGTATGCATAATTCTGCCACGTGTTGGTTTTCAGAAACAGAGGTGTCTGTTTGCACTCCTCTCTGCCTGAAACACAAGATTAATGAGATGATCCACTTGGCTAAGCACATTACTCATTTCCGTTTGGTGCAGATGATTATTTAAGAGATGCACTCTTCTCCCGAAACAGGCGGAAAGGGAAAAGACACAGAAGTAGAGAGGGAGAGACAGAATAAAAAATGTGACATGGAAGTGGTCTTATGCAGCAGCATTCACAAGGGCGCTGTGCGACTAATTTACTGTGTAAACCTATAGGTACCAACTTTGAATTGTAGCTGTGAATTATTCATTCATCATGTTGACACATTAGAACAGAGTATATTTAGCTCATTTCATGCCTTATGTAAGCCAATGTAAGCATTATCCATTGCTAATGCTTGGAGAATTTGACCATGGTGAAGTACACTTGCTATTACCTGCTCACTCAGATCGCCACTAAGACTGGAACGGATCTGGCTCTATGACCTGCACTAGTTTAAGGCCAGATCTGTGTGTGCATGCTGCTTGCAAATGTGAATAGAATGCAATGGCAGTAGAATACAACGGCATTAAAGAGACACAAGGAGACTCACACAAGCTCTCCTCGATAGCAGCTGAGCCTGTAGTCGACTCAGTGCCAGACTGCAGACATGGTGTGAAGCTGGACCAGCTGTGGGCCGGATCAGTGCAGAGTTAGCCGCTGTGTGTCTGCAGCTCTGGCTAATGTGAGTCCAGTAAAAGTGAATGTTACTCTGAATATTTTCACTTCAGTGATTCCCAGATGTGGCAAAGAGCTGCAAATGCTTGTGGAACTGCTCAGGGAATGAGAGATTAATTTGATGTTGGAGACTTGCAGAAGAGCACAGTCATAAAGAGTGACTCCACTGATATAGCTTGTCAATAAAAAAAACTATATTCAGGATTAGTTCATGTTCAGGGTCATTTAGTTAAAGACCGACTGGTTGAGAGATATGGGCTCATCCAGCTGTTGTCATAAAGGGGGAGTGTGCTTCAAATGGCAGAAAACTTTCTTTCTGTACAGCTTCAGTGTCTGACACCAGTTTGTTGAATTGTGACAGAAGCACAAAGAGAGTTCACACACTCAGACAAGAGAGGATGATGACATGGTGTGTGTGTGTGTGTGTGTGTGTGTGTGTGTGTGTGTGTGTGTGTGTGTGTGTGTGTGTGTGTGCATGTGCATGTGACAGCCTCTCACACGTCTCTTTCTGGCTGAGACAGTTCAGATACTGGACTCCCATGGTGGCCGCGTTTCTTTGAAAGCCAGGTCCGTGGAGGGCCGAGGAAGCACATGGTGGTGCTAATGTTCTCATGAATAAGACAGACGCTTTCTTATTTCCCCTGTTCCAATACTGTTGGGGAACATAAATGCATTCATAAATGCCAATGCCGCTGTAACACATCTAAAGTGTGCTCTTCCCTTCAAAGCCCAACACTATTATATGATGAGAGTAGATCTCTGGCGAGATAGAGCAGAGAGTCTTGTCACAGCTTCCAAAATAAAAGACGCTCTGATGAACATTACAGAATATACAGATGTTAACGTCTATTCCTGGTGTTTTTGCATCAAATATCTGGCACTCGTAAGGTGATGCATGTGTGCCGTTTATATTATACAAGGCATATTTGAATCCACCTTATGGAAATGTGGGCCAACATGCCAAATGGCATGTGTTCTCTGTGTCTCTTCTCTCAGTTTATTCATTAATTAACAGTTAAATTGGTGTTTTGTAGTTTAGAGGGATAATGCAAAGCAATCCAAACATAAACTGACATATTCGTCAAGCAATATCGAGAATGGTAGAGACATCAACTCCATCTCCTGTAAGTGGGGCTGCTTAGTAAAGGCACTCTGACTCTTTTACTATGGAGTCTAACTGAGTATGATTGGTTTCTCCCAGAGGAAAAACCACACCAGGCCCATAGCCTACAGTATATTCTTATAATTCAACTTGAGTGATGCAAAATAGGTCTAGATAAATTATACATAATACTCTAGTCTACTTTATATCATGCCACATATCTGCAAAGTATATATTCAGCATACGTACATAAATGTATGACATGTTGTCTACTGTGTATTGGATGAAAAGATTTCTATTGGTGAATGACAATTTAGATGTGCCTAATCAATATGAGGAAGAGTACAAAAGTATTAGAAAAAATGTTGTATCTTTTCATTGTTTCACTTAATGATTAACACAACATATTTTCTATGCTTACTTGAAAATCAGTCTTGGCTCGGATATTTCCAGCTATTTAGTGTTCGGCTGGCAATTACACTGTTGGCACCAGAGAGCAATTATTAACCCCTTCATCATCGCTGACACACGACAGAAGAGATTTCATGGAATAGGCCAAGTTGTCAGTCAGAATTAATACACATTTATCCAGTGGACATATTTTCTGTCATCCCTCATCTCCTTCTTACCAACCCCCCTCCACCTCTCTCTCTCTCAGTCTTACACACACACACACACACACACACACACACACACACACACACACACACACACACACACACACACACACACACACACACATATACACATATATTTCCTCTACCTTTCTCTCTCTGTCTTTCTCTCTACCTCTCTATTTCCAGTCCCTGTTTTTATTTGGTGATGTGAGTATGCCTGCAGAGAATCCTAAAAGTGAAAACCAGACACTCACTTTTCCTTTCTCTCCCTTTCTCCATCTCTATGTATCTTTCTCCATCTCTATGTACTGTATCTTTCTCCATCTCTATGTATCTTTCTCCATCTCTATGTACTGTATCTTTCTCCATCTCTATGTATCTTTCTCCATCTCTATGTACTGTATCTTTCTCCATCTCTATGTATCTTTCTCCATCTCTATGTACTGTATCTTTCTCCATCTCTATGTATCTTTCTCCATCTCTATGTACTGTATCTTTCTCCATCTCTATGTATCTTTCTCCATCTCTATGTACTGTATCTTTCTCCATCTCTATGTATCTTTCTCCATCTCTATGTACTGTATCTTTCTCCATCTCTATGTATCTTTCTCCATCTCTATGTATCTTTCTCCATCTCTATGTACTGTATCTTTCTCCATCTCTATGTATCTTTCTCCATCTCTATGTACTGTATCTTTCTCCATCTCTATGTATCTTTCTCCATCTCTATGTACTGTATCATTCTCCATCTCTATGTATCTTTCTCCATCTCTATGTACTGTATCTTTCTCCATCTCTATGTATCTTTCTCCATCTCTATGTATCTTTCTCCATCTCTATGTACTGTATCTTTCTCCATCTCTATGTATCTTTCTCCATCTCTATGTACTGTATCATTCTCCATCTCTATGTATCTTTCTCCATCTCTATGTACTGTATCATTCTCCATCTCTATGTATCTTTCTCCATCTCTACTGTATGTATCTTTCTCCACCTCTCTCTCAGCAGTTGGATGGCTCTCCTCTCCTCACAGTGAGCATGTGCGGAGGTCGGAGGAACGGGAGTGGAGCCGGAGCAGCAGCTTTTCTGACGGGCAGCTGAATGGGCAGCTCGAGAAGCGATATTGGGAACCTTGCCAAGGCTGTGGAGGCAGCCTGAATACCAGTGAGTCCACTGTGGAAGAAAGGTAAACTGTTTACAAACAAGTTGTAAATAAATAAATAAACATAAAAAAACAAAGTAGTGTTTTGGATGGAATGTATTAGAAAGCTAGTTGATTTTTTATTTTATTTACTTAATTGGAGGGCACTGTGGCTGAAATATCAAAGTGGTCCAAATTAAACGTTTCTTTCCAATGATTCCATATCAGTTTGTATTTAGCTGTGCTTTGAGCAAGTCTTCCTTCACCCTGTGTATTTTGGTAGGGAGACACCATGGCTTCAGTTAATGTGTGCATCACATTAGGCTCAATAATGTAATCAGTGATAACAACAATTTGCTTGAACAGCCATAAAGCTCTTTAAGTAAACAACACTAAACAGCACTGAAAGCAAGCAAATTAATTTGATTTTGGGAACGCAAAGCACAAGAACAAATTAATCTGAGGGGCATTTTGCTTTCCTCCTTAAACTGAGGGTACGTCAATTCTGTATCTTACCCTTGTAAATATAGACTGTAGAAGCACTCCATGACGAAACCCTATTGTTTTCTCATCATGCAATTACAACAACCCTGTCATCAAGAAAAATATGACATGATTAGCATTCAATACATAACAAAGCATTGATTGACCAAGTACAAACATTCATACATATGTATGCACCTATTTGCTATAGTCTCTGAAGGATTCAAAAGGATAAATATACAGTTACTTGCCATATGTGACAATTACAGACTTCTGCATCAAAAGAGAACTTAAAGGCACTCTACAATGTAAAGGTAGCTGTATTCACATGTAATGCACATGTACAGAAGTTAATGTAACACATTGCATGTTAATAAACCATGATGATAAGCATGAATATGTAATGTGCATTTAGAATGGAATAGAAGTGTGTGTGTGTGTGTGTGTGTGTGTGTGTGTGTGTGTGTGTGTGTGTGTGCGTGTGCGTGTGCGCATGTGTGTTCAAGTATATACAGTACGTACAATATTACAGGCATCAAAGTGAAATATCAGAATGTATGAATGCCATGTTACCATGTTTTTTTTATGAATGCATGAAAGACCACAACAGAGAGGAGGTAGAGAGAGAGAGAGATAGAGAGAGAGAGAGAGAGAGAGAGAAATAAATAGGTCCTTAGGAATTGATGCCCTGTATGTGGGTTAATTAAAAGGGTAGGTAAAATCAGTGATGCGGAAGCACACGGCGTGTAATTACCAGAGTCTTCCTATAGATGAAACATGTCAAAGCTTCTGTTTTACATACTGTACCATATTCAACACAAGTGTCCACACAGACATTGTGTACTGTACATACACATTTTTACATTCACACACAGACACACAGACACACTCACAATCTTTTTAAATCTCTTTCTTTCTCTCTCTCTATATCTCTCTCTCTCTCTTTCTCTCTCATACACACATACAGGCAGAAAGACACACACTAACACATTTGCATGCACACACACACACACACACACACACACACACACACACACACACACACACACACACACACACACAGACAGCCCCTTTCGCACTAAATGTGCACCAGGCACAAAAAAACATGTGCACCTACTCTATCAGTTCTCCCTAATTACTGCCCCCTTCCCTCAAATTATATCATCGTCATTGGCGGCTCTCGGCTCATGGTGTTTGTACAAATATATATGACCATGGACCGGTGAGATGATTGTTTCATTTTGTTGTGTTTTTTTTTTTTTTTCTCCCTTGCTTGACTTGCCTCGGTGGTTCAGTGCCATGTCATCCACCATCTGGTTTTCGCTTCTCCTCGGCTGGTCACGGCTGAGAACGCAAATCTGTTGTGTAATCTTATGCCTCTCCATGCCAGCTCCGCTCCCGAGACGCAAAGAGTGAACGCTGTAGAGTAGAGTCTGTGCTGTCAGACACATCACTGTAAGATGCTGATGCTGGTCTGTTCATATAGTAGGGGGGCTGCTGTTTCATTGTTGGGGAGATATAAAGAGGTGTGTTTTGTTGGCGCTGTGCGGCAGGCCATGGTACAGTGTGTGAGCGTATCTGCATTAAGTAGCTGCAGGCGGACACATTAACAATGTAATCATGTCCATAAGATGTGCAGCACAAGGCACGAGGAATAAATGAATACAAATGCGTTTTAATTGGTCACAGACAGGAAAGCATTTTTCAATAGTTGTGTGTGGTATGCTTATACTGTACGTTCAATTCCAAATGCATGGGAGAGCTGTAGGTAGATTAATGTATGTATGTATGGAATGGAGGTGTAAAGGGAAATAAATCTCCTCTATACCAGGGTTTCCGTTGTCCGTAATTACCGGACATTGGCCGGAAAAAAAATGAAATGTCCGACAAAATTAAATCTCTCCGGTCAAATTGTCCGATTGAAATTGGCTAATGATCCCGTCCCCTAACGCAATCTGAATTTGAGAATAAGCCTTAATATGTAAGCCTATATTATACGTCCTCTGGCTAAATGAACAGGCTCTACCGTTTGAAAAGTAAGCTATTAAACAACACGCATACCCTATGCTGCATTTCAAATAGGAAGCTCACGCTTAAAACGTCCATGTTAAACAACGAACAAATGAGTGAGGCGGTTCAAACATGGCCAGGCCCAGGCAGACTAGCCTTAAAAAGTTTTTTCAGAGGCCAGACGCGATGGATGATGATAAATTGGTAACGTCTGAAACCTCAGATGTCCGGTCAACTCCACCACCAGATAAAAAGCAGAAGTGTCGGGCGTACTGTATCTGTCGGAATCAGTGACATTGGAAGTGGAGTTGTGGGGATTTGAATTTGCTGTAGGATGTACACACAAGAGAGGAAATCGTTGGTGCTCAAGGTAGATGATAAGGGAATCCTCCTGTGCACCAACTGTGTTCATACATAAATATTCTAAGCCATAGATTTTGGAAAGAGGTTTGGACATGTGGGGCCATGCAAGTTGGTGGAATTCTTTACTTTGCCAAGAATCCTCGAAGTCTACCATGTTGCATTGTGCCTTGTTCTACAGTGACTTGCGTTGACTGGTGGGTGTGATTTCAGGATCACATGCACTGGTATCTGGGTGTTTGCTCCTGGGGTATAATGTTGCCCTGGCATATTCATTTTTGAGTCAGGTTGTAATGGTCACCCATTAAAATTATGTGTTTTATTTTGAGCATGTACTCATTGTATGGTTTTGAATGTTACTGTTTGTATAATAGTAATTATGTGAGTCATGAACATTAGATAGGATACCAGAAATGAAGTAAACACATGGGTATAGGACTGATTTTCACACTGATAATGAGGAACTCCCATCAATTGGCCTGTCAATCAATGGGAGGCGTTCGTGGGACAGGTTCAAAGTTTTCTTATGTTCTGCTATCACGTTAGGTAGGGGCAGCGCGAACAGGCCTATGTGTTTGACATGTTGGACTACGTGAGTGTGGAGTATCGTCGCACGGTCTCGGATTACCCTTTTTTGTTCTAAAGGACATTGTTGGATACTTTGCCTTTTTTTTCTATATGGGGATTACTAATCTGGACGGACGTTTGCCAACAAGGACAGGCTGGTGAGACGCGGGGTTTTTAAAACCGGACCGCCGTGTCCTTCCTTATTTTTTTGCGTTCGCGGAGAGGCTGCCACTTCCTAAAAGGACATTGTTTTGTTTGCTCGGACATTTAGTTATTCCACGGTCTTGACCTATTGGACAATATACTGGACAAATTGTTTTGTGGGTTGTTTTGTGGGGATTTTGGGGTTGCTGGCGCGATGCGCGCACCTTGTTTTGTTTATGAGTGAATGAATGGAGCGGGCCTACTGTAGATTCCTGCCGGTACAATAATTCTATAAAGCACGGACGTTTAACGTTTGTGTCCTTGTGTGATTCAACCGTGTTTGGTAAAACTTCCTGGGGTTATTGCTAGGACGTGCCATGTTTGTATTTGTTTTTTTTTTGTTATTTAACGCATGTCCACTACTTTGATTGCCTGCATAGTGTAATGGAATAGTCGCTCCGCACTTTTTGATGCGTATTGTAGCCCTCGCTTTCGAAAGCATTAGAGAGCGTTTGTTACATAGTGGTGGCCCGTATGGGGAACTATTAAGACTTTATTTTGTTTTTCCATGCAACGTTTTCATAGGCATATGAAAAGTGTACATGTTTGTTAAGAATTTACTATACAATAATTTTTGTTTGTAGTTAAACACTGCAATACTCTACACATTGTCTGCTAAACATTAACATACACAACATACAACATAACATTCAACATGATTAGTGAGCATCAGGTAGTTACAGATGTACTTGAAGAAGGTGATTTGTTACAACGGCGGGACCAAATGTGGCATGAGCAGATTACGAAAATGATAAATAAATCACGGTTGTCCTGGCGACCCACGTCTTTCTCCACGCCTTTCACAGTGGGTGATGCCGATGGCATGAACTTAGGCCTTCAGCCTGTCTGCAGTAAACCGCCCATCCACCTTGAGTTTCCCAGTTTGGCACGCCAGGAAAATCCAGCTCAGTGGATGCCACAGAGTTCGTAGAGCAATGTGAAAACTTTTTGTCTCTGAGACCATTGAGTGACATTGAACTTATTTGCGCACTTAACAGGCTCAGCACATAGTTGGTGGGTCGCTACTCGTTCAAACATTACAAACTGGGCTGAATTCAAGGAAGCATTCCTGGTAGCCTTTCTGTCTTCTGATTATCAATCAGAAATTGAAGAGCAGTTACGGACCATGGTGCAACCCCATCACAGTGCCAGATTTCTCATATGATTATCGGGCCTTGTATCTTAAGTTGCGCTCTGATATGCCGGAAGAGGAAATTGTGCGGCGTATTTTGAATGCTTGTAACCCACGGCTAGCCAGTGGATTACGAGGCATTGTTCGGACAGTGGAACAACTTGTAAAGCTTGGGTCTTTAATAGAGAGGGAGTGGAGTAACACAAAAGAATATTGGACACGTGTGCAGCAGGCCAGCCCGCCGGACAAAAAAATCCAAAAAACTGCAAAAAAGGGGCCTGAAAAGAGCAGGGATGCAGATCTAGCTGTGGTTCAAGGCATGCCAGATCTGCTGGTGGTTCTTGTGGAGGTTAGAGGCATTGTAGGAGATGCTGTTGTAGACACAGGATGCACCTTCACACTTATGAGAAGAAGCCTGTGGGAAAAGATAAAAAAGAAAGCTGAGCCATTAAGCACAGGCTTAGGTCAGAGGTTTGTTATGGCAAATGGACAGGAGAGTACTGCTATTGGGAGAACAACATTGCTCTTTCGGCTGCATGACTTGCAACTTTCTGCCGCTGTATTTGTCCTGGATGATAAGCACCTGTATATGCCACTGTTGCTGGGTTTGGACTTCTTATGTGCCAGTCAGATGGTTTTGAAGTCGCATATGGGAAAGTTCAGTTTGCCCGGTGGCAAAGAACATAAGTTCACACGGAAGTCCCGGGACGCTCTTCAATGGGGCCAAGATGGGCCAGGAGTCCACTTTTATCTTGCTGTCACGGAGGCCACAGACATTAACTCAAACATCACCCCACTGCTGGAAATGCAGCCAGAAGTAGTGAGACCATTGCTGCAGAGATGGTCTTCAGTCTGGACAGAGACCAAAGGTGTCACTAATGTCCTCAAGCATCAGAAAAGCATCAAAAAAGACGGCTCTTATAGATTCTGTGTCGACTTTCGCAAGTTAAATGCCAAAACCCACCATGATGCGTATCCGATGCCTCTTAATTGTGCATGAAATCCTAGAGTCCATGCAGGGTGCAAGTGTCTTTAGTTCATTGGACTTGCAAAGCGGATACTGGCAGGTAGAGATGGATGAAGACAGCAAGCGGAAGACCGCGGTGATAACACACATGGGCCTGTATCATTTCAAAGTCATGCCATTTGGTTTGCGTAACGCCGGCGCCACCTTCCAGCGACTCATGGAACATGTCTTAGGAGAGCTAAGAGGAACAATTTGCTTTGTTTATATCGATGACATAGTCATCTTTTCAAGGTCCCTAGAACAGCACCTTAGTGACCTGGAGGCAGTGTTCCAAAAGCTCCACCAAGCTCATCTCACTCTCAATATCAAGAAGTGCCACCTGTTGCAGACCCAGTTAAAATTTCTGGGACATGTTGTGTCAGGCAAGGGAGTTGAGGTAGATTCCTCTAAAGTGGAAGCTATTAGCAATTATCCAGCACCAACCGACTTGAAGTCATTGCAAAGATTCCTGGGGCTTGTGGGCTGGTATCATAAATTCATCCCGAATCTGGCTGATGTGTCTGCTCCGATGAACCAGCTGAAAAAGAAAGCGGTTGCTTGGAACTGGACCGCAGACTGCCAAGCAGCATTTGAGCAGCTTAAGCTGGCTTTGCAGGCTCCGCCTGTCCTGGCGCATCCCCACATCCATCATCCATTTCAGGTGCACACTGACGCGAGTGATGTGGGGTTGGGTGCCATTCTCACCCAGAATGTTGATGGTGAAGAAAGGGCAATTGCATATGCATCTAGGGCGCTAAAGGATGCAGAAGTGAGGTACTCCACAGCAGAAAAAGAATGTCTGGCTGTAGTGTGGGCAGTGGAGAAGTGGAGGCATTATTTAGAGGGAAGCACTTTTGATGTCTTCACTGATCACAGTGCTCTTTCCTGGGTTTTTAACTGCCCAAAAACCTCATCCAGGCTGGACACGGTGGACCTTGAGATTGCAGCCTTTTTCATTCCACGTCCATTACAAGAAAGGGTATTGCAACGTTGTCCCCGACGCCCTGTCCCGCTCACCTGCAGGGGACATGTAAATTGCTGTAGCCAAGACACACTGGGCTGAACTGCCAACAACTCTACAGGAGATTGAAGAAGCACAGCAGACAGATCCTGTCTGTGAAGAGCTGAGGCAAGAAGAACCAAGAACCAGCCCAGGCCGAGTCCACTATCAAGACCAGCAGGGAGTTCTGTATCGTGGAGTGCCATCCCAATACACTGGATTTAACTACCAGCTGGTGGTCCCAAGCAAGATGGTGCCAGAGTTCCTTGCTTACTTTCATAACAGTCCTCTCGGAGGCCATCTTGGAAGGATGAAGACCCTCCTCAGGATCTTGGAGGTGGCCTGGTGGCCATCTATACGAAAAGATGTGTGGGATCATGTCCGCTCGTGTCAGAAATGCCAGCAGTATAAAGCAACAAACGAAAGACCTGCTGGCCAATTACAACAGACGAACGTCCAGATTCCTGGTGAGATGATTGGAGTATATTTCATGGGTCCATTCCCACTCAGTAAGGCCCGGAACACAATGCTCATGGTTGTCGTGGATTATTACACCAAGTGGGTGGAGTTGTTCCCAATGAAAGATGCGAAGACTCCACGGGTCTGTAAAATCCTGAAGGATGAAGTCTTCACTAGGTGGGGAGTGCCTGCCTACATGGTATCGGATCGTGGACCTCAGTTCACCAGTCAAGTCATGTCCTCTCTGTGTGAGTCATGGGGGGTTATGCAAAAGTTGTCAACAGCGTACCACCCTCAGACGAACATGACTGAAAGGGTGAATAGAACCATGAAAACCATGATAGCATCTTTTGTGGAGCAGCACCATAAAAAATTGGGACAGGTGGCTCTCAGAATTCCGCCTGGCCATTAACAGCGCCACACTTGAGACAACTGGGGTGACACCAGCCTTGTTGGCGCTAGGGCGTAGCATTAAGGGGCCATTTGAGCGTCTCATCTCCAAAACACCAACACCTACCTCACCTGCATACACAACACTTCACAGACAGCAAAACATTCATCAAGAGGTTCAGCGACATGCAGGTTTACCCAAAACCAGACAAGCCAGATACTACAATGCATGCCATAGGGATGTACACTTTATGGTCGGTGATCTGGTCTGGCTTAGGGCGCACCCACTGTCGAAAGCAGCTGTCAAATTTTCCGCCAAACTTGCAAACTTGCACTTGCACTTGTCGGGACCTGCTAAGGTAGAAAAAAGATTAGGTCCAGTAAACTACCATGTGCGCTGGGTGTCTGATAATTCAAAAGTAGACACAGTCAATGTGGTGGACATGAAACCCTTCTTTGGTCCAGATATGCCGCCGGCTGGGGGGGGAGGGGGGTGGAATGTAATGGTCACCCATTAAAATTATGTGTTTTATTTTGAGCATGTACTCATTGTATGGTTTTGAATGTTACTGTTTGTATAATAGTAATTATGTGAGTCCATTAGATAGGATACCAGAAATGAAGTAAACACATGGGTATAGGACTGATTTTCACACTGATAATGAGGAACTCCCATCAATTGGCCTGTCAATCAATGGGAGGCGTTCGTGGGACAGGTTCAAAGTTTTCTTATGTTCTGCTATCACGTTAGGTAGGGGCAGCGCGAACAGGCCTATGTGTTTGACATGTTGGACTACGTGAGTGTGGAGTATCGTCGCACGGTCTCGGATTACCCTTTTTTGTTCTAAAGGACATTGTTGGGTACTTTGCCTATTTTTTCTATATGGGGATTACTAATCTGGACGGACGTTTGCCAACAAGGACAGGCTGGTGAGACGCGGGGTTTTTAAAACCGGACCGCCGTGTCCTTCCTTATTTTTTTGCGTTCGCGGAGAGGCTGCCACTTCCTAAAAGGACATTGTTTTGTTTGCTCGGACATTTAGTTATTCCACGGTCTTGACCTATTGGACAATATACTGGACAAATTGTTTTGTGGGTTGTTTTGTGGGGATTTTGGGGTTGCTGGCGCGATGCGCGCACCTTGTTTTGTTTATGGGTGAATGAATGGAGCGGGCCTACTGTAGATTCCTGCCGGTACAATAATTCTATAAAGCACGGAGGTTTAACGTTTGTGTCCTTGTGTAATTCAACTGTGTTTGGTAAAACTTCCTGGGGTTATTGCTAGGACGATCCATGTTTGTATTTTTTTTGGTTATTTAACACAGGGGTTCCCAAACTTTTCCACGACAAGGCCCCTCAAATACCACTAGGTTCTGGCCAAGGACCCCCTTATTAAACCCATCGACAATACTACGGCAAATGTAAAAATACATTAAGCTAATCCTAATAATTATTTTAGCCACAAGCACTTCGCGATAGAGCATACAGTGTGTAAAAATTGTATTTGGGGCTTTCTGCTATATGAGAGCTATCGCTCTACTATTATTCAGTCATTATCATGGAAAATATAATGTCCAGATATGCGACACAATATTATAATGACATTGTATAACAACCCTCATAGTAATAGGTATATTTTAAATTTTCAAATGTATTTATTTGTTCCTTTTATTTTTCCTTCCAACTTGCTGAGGCCCCCCAGGGGGCCCCAGCCCCCACTTTGAAGACCACTGATTTAACGCATGTCCACTACTTTGATTGCCTGCATAGTGTAATGGAATAGTCGCCCCGCACCTTTTTGATGCGTATTGTAGCCCTCGCTTTCGAAAGCATTAGAGAGCGTTTGTTACAAGGTTGTACCGCAAAGCATCGCTGCTTCGATGAAATTGGCGCTGTTTTCTCTATGTGACACAATGCTGTGGCGTGGCAGTTTATGCCCTTTCTTTGTGTGCACCGCTGCACCATGATGGAGAGTGTTATTATCATTAACCGACGTCATCATCAAGACGCCGAGGCATGAATGATGACAAACTGCATGAGAGAGAGAGAGAGAGAGGAATGAGGGTTCAGGCTACCCCTGAGGCCACCATTAGCAGATGATTTGAAGTGTTCCCGTTTTCATGCTTGTTACCATGCCACCACCCTGAGAACAGCCGATTCTGTGATGGAGCTGGCCCAGAATCGCTTCATATCTGTGCCAGAGCAGCACTAGAAATGTTCCATTCCATCCTCTCTTCAGTCTCAGAGATGTTCGCATCGCGCCTACCCTGGAGACCCAGCCTGTTTGAGATGTTGATGTTGGGGGTAAGATGGGTGATGCAGAGGCAAAGAAGAATTCTAGAATGCTGGGTTCTAGAGTGATGGGTGATGGGTGATGGGTGTGCGGTTTGACAAATGGAAGGGGGTAGCTATGGGACATGCCTGAACACTCAACATACCATATGTGCACCAGCCATAACACACACACACACACACACACACACACACTGAGATAGTCCCATCCACTCTTTCACCTCTGCTCTCGTACGTAGGTCCTTGTGTGAGGACTGTGAGTACAGCTCCTGCCTTCAGCACACTCTTCAAGACACCGTCACCTGGCTCTCACTTAAGGAGGAGGAGCTGGCCAAGCCTCTGCAACTGGGGGGCAATGGAGCATCGCTGCGACAGCAGAGAGAAGGCGACCAGGTGAGCTAAACCACCTGTTACTGAAAGGAGCCAAATACATGGAATACATAAACCACTGTTTACTGATATGATGCTAAATGTGACACAGTGTCAGTATACTCTGAACTTGCCCACCCAGCACTCAAAGTGTAATGATGCTGTCAGATATCGGTTCAAAGTTTGTTGTGAGCCAGTTGAACACGTCTTGTCAGTGTTGGACTCAGGCTTAGACGACACATCCACAAAGTGATACAGACTGCCTGATGCATACTGCTGCCTCCAGTGTGACGACCACAATGTGTGACTGGCACTGTACGCTACATATGTTTGAACACGAACAGAACATATATATATATATATATATATATATATATATATATATATATATATATATATCATTTAAGAATAAATATAATGTAAAAGTAAACAACTGTGATTTGTCATTGGCATGTAACTAAGCATGTTACCACCATGTAAATTCCACAGCCTAGGTAAGGCATGCTATCATGTACCTCACTGCCACTTGTTAATCATATTTTTTCAGTAAAAAAATAAATATTCATCAATTGTAAATGCCACTGTGCTTGGAAATATGATGTTCTATGAACACAGACCATGTGAAGATCCTGTAGCCTTGTGTACTTTTATGAGATTGTAAAACTACCCTTCTTTGTATCGGTAGTATGAAATTCATTTAATATCCAGTCACCCCCATTGCCCCCCTCCCTCTGCTGAAGCCGCAACCCACACATCCTTCATGTGACCCAAAAAAACAGAGCTGAGCTGATCGCAGGAGTTAACCCCTGTGGGAACGTTGCGAGTCGCAAGTCAGGACCAATCGTGGCTAATTTGATCAGGACAATACAGCATGTGAATATTTTCCCTCCCTCCATTGCTTTTGGCCACATTTGCCAGTTCACTGGGGTTTCTAATTTGATTAGGATACAAGACAAAAGATGTAATTGCTTGAGTTTCAATTACATGGCTTTCAGACTCCCCCTATCAAACAACTATGAACTCTGAAATCTATCGCAGTCTCAAAAATAGAGGTTTCTTAGCTTATTTGGAGACAAGGGAAATAGATACTGTGATACCTTTTTGTAAGTATGTATATATATACTCTTTTAATCCCGTGGTCTCTGCATTTATCCCAATCCGTGAATTAGTGAAACACACTCAGCACACAGTGAACACACAGTGAGGTGAAGCACACACTAATCCCGGTGCAGTGAGCTGCCTGCAACAACAGCGGCGCTCGGGGAGCAGTGAGGGGTTAGGTGCCTTGCTCAAGGGCACTTCAGCTGTGCCTACTGGTCGGTTACAAGTCAGAAGCGCTAACCAGTAGGCCACGGCTGTATACATAAATATGTGCTTCTATAGCTACTGAAAATAAATCGCATATGTTACTGCAATTGTTCTTCCTCAGCGTTTAAGCTAATTTCTATGTTGTATTCTGATCTGTCATCCAATGTATTCAAGTTTTTTGGAAATGAGGATGCTATAGTTAATTCAACCGGCTCCATTTTGTTTTATGTTTTGCTGTGCTTCGCTTGGCTTTGGCTTTAGTTGAAACTAATGTACTTTAGTTGCTTGGATTCTGTGTGTAACTCCCTGGTCCTACTTTTCCAAAGCTCTTTGTTGAAGAAGTGAAGTCCAGAGGTCCGTTCATCTACTCTGTATTGGAGTCGGCCCAGGAGTTCTTGTCACAGTGTTCCATGCCGGACTCAGAGGAGGCATTCAACAACCATGGTAGAGAACTAAGACACAATACCTCCAGACTCCCTCTAACCACAAGGGATTCACTCATTTAGGATCAAAAAGGAGAGTACATTCTACATTGTCATCTGCAATTAAAGGAATCTTTTCTTTTCACTTTGTTAATTAGCTGAACCTCTTTGATTGGGTCCAAAACCCTGTTCTTTTTTTTGTTCTGTTCTGTCCTTATCATAATTGGCAGATGTATTATAATGTCTGATGAAAGCACGTGTAAAAGCAGTCAACCATTGGTAATGGTGGTGGTAGTATGCTGCTCATTATCACAATGACATGTTCATATGATGAAAAGTAATCACTGACCACACTCCCCCAGACTAGTACCAACCTTTATCTTCTGCTGAAAGCCCCAATCGCAAATGTGCATGCAGCACAACCAACAAACATATACAGTATGTCACACTGATTTGCATCCTTGGGCTATTTCTCCACTCTGGTTCCAGAGTATTTCTCCAGCCCTGGTTCTCTGTCTTCAACAATAAATTTACCATCCCTCCAATAAATATCTTTTTTGTAGATTTTGCGTGATTCTGTGTCTTGACAATGAACTGAATGCTCCTGCAGCTCAGCTCATAGACCAAAGTGTAAACAATGCTAAGGACAGAGAATTGATACCCAGGGAGCAGACATATACTGTAGATTGATACCCAGTGCTTTTATGGAAAAAGCAACACTTACCCCAAAATTGTTCAAATTGCTGAATAAAAATCCTAAGGATATTTATCCTGCAGAGGATTTGCTGCTTGCATCTCGTGACAGTGCATCTTCAGCTGTGCTTTATATGCGCCTTTCGCCAGCTGTGCTTTATATGCGCCAGAACACACCTTCTGCCACACCGCTGGGCGCGAGGCTCAATAATAGTGAAGCGCATGGCGCAAAATCCACCACTGACTGGATGTAAAATAAGAATAAGCTTTGCATTGGGCTTTGCATCGCGTTTCTGATCGTCAAAATAGAGCCCAGTGTCTTTAAAGTTTGCACCTCTGACCATCCGTGTCTGATCGCCAAGATAGAGCCCTAAGTCTGTGTATGTGAATGTGAACTGATATTCTGTAGAGGGGGACCCTGAGCAGACGGAGGTCCAGCGCGTGTGGCAGCAGTCCGGCGTGGTGGGGGCGCTCTGGGAGCAGGTGATGGAGCGGTGCTCAGCGCGGGAGAGACGTCTGGATGCAGCGCTGACCCAAGTGGAGGACCTGCAGGTCTCCATGAGCTCCCTGGCTGTGGAGCTGGAGGAGGCACTGGGGGTGCAGGAGGCCTGGGAACCCCTGGGGGAACTTCTGGTGGATGCCCTTCAGGACCATATCGATGCCATAAGGGTTAGTTGACTTGTTGTCTTTTATTCATTGCAAACATTGTAGTTTTTTTTATATATAGTTCAGTTCGAGAGGGAATTCTAGTCTTTATACGTCTAGAAAATCCTTGTATTTTAGGAATCTTATGAATTTCACCCGGAATTAGACAGCAGATGTTTTTTACTGTAGGTGTGAAAATGTATTCCATGTTTGAAAAGTGTAGTACAATGAACCAGCCTTAATGCAGCCTTAGAAAAACACAGAACCTCAAAGACAGTTCTATCCAGTGGGAGCCTAACCAGAGTTTATTCTTGAAAGTGGTCATGACACACTCCCCAGAGGGGCCTATGAAGTGTCTCCTTAGAGGGGGGGCCTATGACCGTCACTTTCTGGAGGCGTCCATGGTGTCCTTCCTGTTTTCTGCATAGCTGTTTGAAGAGGAGCTGGTGCCCGTGGGTGAGGGAGTGAGGCGGGCCAACGAGCAGGCCCAGCTGCTCAGCGTGTCGGGGGTGAAGCTGTCCCCTGAAAACACCCAGGTCCTGCAGTGCCTCAACGACCAGTGGAGATTACTACAGGTGACATCACCCCCCACCCCACTCCCAACAAGGTTGCCGCAAGCAGCTGTATTTCAAAACTCTTCCTGCCCTACATGCAGTACTCTTAAAGGAGAAACATGTTAACTGTTAAGTGAAATTCAATCTTCAATGCATGCATGTACTGTATACACTTCTCAAAAGCCCAGATCGTCCATTCTCCATTCATCTCTACAGTATATGATCTAAAGCAACGCATTGGTAGCTTACTCACAAAAACCTGTGCTACTTGCACCAGCACTTTACCCTCTGAACACTCTCTGAGTAAGTTTCCATCCATAGTTTGTTCAGCCAATGAGGTTATACAACTAAATCATAGCTAATTCCAGATACAGCTGAATGCACAACACATCCATTACATACACTAAATGGCAGACACTTCTCTTTGAATACCTCACCACATGACGGATATACTGCAATGGCCCCAGGGAAACATGTTTACTTCCCGTGATGGGTCCACCCTAGCTAACACAGTTATCTACTTTTGCGAGAGTGGCCTCAAACGTGTGTGTGTGTGTGTGTGTGTGTGTGTGTGCGCGTGTGTGTGCGCGTGTGTGTGTGTGTTTGAATCAAATATTTTATGAGCCTTTTAAGGCATGTTAAAGTAAGCGAGAGTTTAATCACTGTGTATTTGAGGTTAAGATGACATACAGTGACATTCAAAAATTTGGTCAGCCAAAGGAAATGCCATAGCCAATGCAATATACAGTTAGGCTTATAAGTTTATGAACCCATGCTAAAGTTAGGAATATTAGATCATCTTTTGGAAATTGATCTTAATGTCTTAAGTAAAAAAACGAGGAAATATCCAACCTTTAAGGACACATCATCACATACCCTTCACCATACCTAGAAATTGGCATGGTTTTATTTCAGTTAGCCTAATAGCTGGTTTGATTTGCATTGAGAGATAATCTTATGACAAGTACCCCATGCCAATCGTGAGATATGGTGAAGGGTTGATGTGGGGCTATTTTAATTACAAAGGCCTAGGGAACTTTATCAGGATGCATAGTATCCTGGATACATGAAATAACTGGCCTGCCTCTATGGGAATTTAACATAGGGGTGTGAATACTTATGATCCCTATATTTTAAGGAAAAACATTTATTTATTTACGATACATTATTCACAGAGAAAATTGGTGTCCTTAAAGGTTGGATATTTTCAAATTTTTTAACCTAAGGCATTAATTTCCAAAAGATGATTTTATATTCCTCTTTGTAGTCAACTTTAGCATGGGTTCAAAAACGTATGAGTCTAACTGTATGTTAATTACTATGCCATGGGGTAGGCTACTGTTAGTCAATTTAAAAGGTAAGCACCAAAATTCACAGAGAAGTCAAAAGTGCAATCAGCCTATCCTTTACTTTTTTTGTGTTCACATCTGACAAATTTCACAATGCATTTGGTAGCCTATAAACTACGAGGTGAAAGTTTATAGCTGGATATTATGAATCAATACCATAGTGTCGCCACAGACAAGTTCACATTTTCAGCACCACGGTCAGCTCCAAATAACCCAGACGAACCTGCTAGCAAATTTGAATTTGCTTTGCTAACACGTTCGACTTGGGTTACCCCGTTAAGTCCCTAAGCAAAGGTTCTAGAGAGTTCTGCGCTCTTGTATGTCTCAACGTCATAATAATTTCCACTGCTCGCTTGTATTTAGCATTCTAAATCTCTCAGAAGACTGTCAACGCGGCATCTTCCGTTTTACTTAAGTGCAAAATATATCGCATTGTCATGAACTGATGCATCAATGATGATTATGAAAACGCAACGTCTATTTGACACAGATCCAGGTATATCGTAACGGTGATGAACATTTCAACTTTCAGACAGTCACGGATAGGTAAGTCTGAACCAAGACGTTAGGTTGTAGCCAGTTCGTATTCTTTGAAATAAATAAATAAACAAAACTGCACTAGTTGGAAGCTTGCCGTTCTGCTATTAATTGTGTTGTGATTTTAATGCGATACGTATTCTTTTCCGTTTTAGAAAATACATTCATTTAAACAATGAATGGAATGGGGAATAACGGGAAGAGTAGTGCTGATTCTAAGCCCGCACCTCAGGAAAAAGAAGTGCCAGAAAAGAAATCCTCTCAGAAAACTGTGACCAAAGCAACCAACCGGATTTCCTTAGCGCCTATTACAAAATCAGCAACAGAATCTCTCACCAGAACAAGGCTCCCTAACGCTGAAACCTCTGCTAACTCTCAAGTACATGTGTCTAAACTGGCTAGCAATAGAGTGTTAGCTTGTGAATTTGAGAAAGCTGACAAAAGGCAGGCATCCACTGTGAAGAGAACTTTCTCCAGGCCATTGGTAAAAGAAAGCAGTTTGCAGGCTCTGAGAGGACCCTTGAAGACACTTCAATCTGTTAATCTAAGCCACAGGCCATTGAGGATGTGTTCTGATGCTTCTGCGTCTTCAACTACAATCAGACCGTTTGGAACCAAAGGGCAGCAGGTTAAGACTGCAGTGATGACCCAACCAAAGGCTGGCAGGAGAGATCTATTACTTGAAAGTATTCGGATGAGACGACCGCCCTGGAGGATGGGAACGGTGGTAAGGGATGTCCTGCTGCCCCGTCTTAAGCCGTGCTCGTTTGAGGGGTACCAGCAGCAGCCAGCCAGCCCATGTATGTGCAGGCTGAGGGGTGACAGGGGCCAAAGGGCTGGGCTCACGGCACCACTAGAGGAGAACCCAAAATCGTTCAAGCACCACAACTGGCTCATGCCCATCTCCTCCGAGCCCACCTCTGCCAACCCCAGCCGCTGGGAGGAGTCCACCCGCCCAAGCACGCCCACCCTTAACCTCCTGAACCGTGCTTTGTCAAGGAAGGGGGTGAGGCAGAGGCACAACTCCTTCACGCTGCAGGGTCGCACTCAGGTCCCACGGCGCCCTGACCCCAACGGCTTGGACCTCTCCCAGATATCTGTCCCACTTCACCTGCCAAACTACCCGTATGCCAAAATCCACCTGACCCTGCCCACCGTGTGCTGTCCCACCTCCCTATGCAGGAGAGACCATAGCATTCGGCAGGCGTCACCCTCCGAGTCAGACCCAGAATACTCATCTGATTATGAGGACGAGTCGGCGTACGAGTCAGACAGTGACACGTCTTGATTACCAATTGCCTGCTTATTTTTATTAACATCTTTTTTTATAGGGAGAGCAGGATGAGATAGATCTAGGCCTGTATTAATATTTTGACTTGACTTTGATGGAAAATCTTGTATGGTAATATATTTTCAAATAAATACATTTTAGTTAAAATGTGTGCTCTTTGTATTTTTGTATGACTTTGCATGAGTATTAATCAATTTTGTTGATCTACACTGGCAATTTGTAGGCTACTTGATCAATTTAAAAACATTTAGGCTCACATTTACAGTAAATGAACACTGCCAAATAGTTCTGACATGCTTTAAAACTAAATATGTCTAACATAAATCAACTGCAAAGAAACAAGTGAAAAAAACCTTGTTCCAACTTTTGATACATTCCACTTTGTGTGACATTTCAGTGCAGCTTTACATTAATGACTGAAATGTCAAATGTAGTAATGCTCTGCATTATGTACCTTAAACATTGATGTCATTCTGCAGGACTCCATAGATGTCAGACTGAGGGACTTGCAGGATGCTCACAGAAGCTTTGGTCCAAAATCCCAGCACTTTCTCTCGGGTGAGAGACTGCCTAAATCCATGTTTTCCACTGTGTGTTCTGAATAATACAAATAAAAAGGCATAGACACTGATTTTCCATGAACTAATGCCTTTAATGATGCATAAATAGATTTTGTTGATTCTCCCATCTCCTTTCTCTGACATTTTATGAAACTGTGTACTCAAAAGTCCAGGTCAATTACTTTTTTTTATTTTAAGTGCATGGTGTATTAACATTAGCACAACCCCCTTAAGAAAGATCTATATACACTTACTAAACAGGGACATCAGTGAGTATTGATTTTCTAAACTTGGTTATGTTATGTGGTACACAATGTATGTCTGGGAATTTACCATGTAAACATATGTTTACATGTAAACATATGTTTACCATAACAAACGTTATCTGCTGTTTAATTTAACCCATCCTTTTCATTGATAAATCATTCTCCAGGATCAGTGCAAAGACCATGGGAACGAGCCATATCACCCAACAGAGTCCCATACTACATCAAGTCAGTATGAGCACATGCATGTGAGACACATACACACAGAGAGAGAGACACACACAGACACACACCACACAGAGAAAGAGAGAGAGACATGATAAAATGAACTGCTGTTGTATAGTGGCATGCTTCCCAGAAATAGCATTTTGATTTAACTGCTTTTGCCCTCTGTGTGAAAGCCTTCCTGTGTTTACCACATACAGCACTCAGACCTGCCTGAGGACACTGTTATACTATGAAGAAAAAAAGCCAAGTGCATGGCTCTTAGTCTCAGTCTGAATTGAATTAAGCTCTCATTTTTTTAATCATATCTCTTATTCCTATACTGTGTCTGTCTGCCTGTCTGTCTGTATGTTTCCCTGTCCCTCTGTCTGTCCATCTATATTTGTTTAATCTCTCACAGCCATGAAGCCCAGACCACCAGCTGGGACCACCCAAAGATGACAGAGCTCTATCAGGCTATGGGTAAGAAAGCTGCCACATGTCTGACACTCTTGTTTTGAAATAGGGTCTGGCAGGGGTTGCTGTAAAACACTTGATTTTTGCTATAGTCTACAGTCCTGGGAAGCATATAATTTTATACATTGAACTTATTGCATGATAAGCAAAGATGAAAATGTGCACATGGTACTTGGTCTTTCCTCATGATGGACATGACAAAGACTATCCATATGTTGGCGTTTGAGCATCATATTGAATATAAAGCAGTTTCATTCAATATTCAAATTCCAGCTTTTACCCATACATTGTGACAATAAGCTCTTACCATAAATAAATGACTTCGTAAGAGCTAAGAGTACAGCACACTGCATTGTAGTTAACTGTAACAAGCAGTTACAGTCACTCTGCCCAAGAGCGGTCTTGGATGTGACAGATTTCCAAATTGTATGTTCATGGCCATCATCTTCTGTGTTTGCTGCCTTCAGCCATTTTATTAGAGGCATATAACACTGCATTAACCTCTCTCTCTCTCTTTTTCTTCCTTTCCCTCTCATCTTTTTTCTCTCTTCCTATTTTTTCCTGTAGCTAATCTGAACCACATCCGTTTCTCTGCCTACAGAACTGCAATGAAGCTGAGGCGAGTGCAGAAGGCTTTAAAACGTGAGGATTACCTTGCTCTCCTCACACACACACACACACACACACACACACACACACAAACCAACACAGTCACAGAAGATATTGAACTCTGTCAACCAAAATTTTCCCTCAAATAGTGGAGATAGACTTCATCTCTAACTCAACCAGTCTTCCTATTAACCCTCACAACCTGTCTTTGTCTTTGTGTCCCTCCCTGGTTCTCTACATGTGTCAGTGGACCAGATGAAGCTCAGCTTTGTTGCCGCTGTGTGTCCTAAGTCGGAGCCCCAGGATCTGATCATTGACGTGACGGGTAGTGCAGAGGTCACTGGCTCAGAGCTCATGGACGTGTTGGAGGTCATCCACACTCTGGGCGCCCTGTACGATCAGCAGGAAGAGGAGAGCCAGCAGCAGCTGAACATCCCGCTCTGTGTGG
The DNA here is from genome assembly GCF_018492685.1 of Alosa sapidissima. Taxonomy (NCBI): domain Eukaryota; kingdom Metazoa; phylum Chordata; class Actinopteri; order Clupeiformes; family Clupeidae; genus Alosa; species Alosa sapidissima. The sequence continues at coordinate 23,543,951 of NC_055961.1, forward strand.
ACATGTGTCTGAACTGGCTGCTCAACGTCTATGACAGGTAGACAAGGGCGGCTCACCGCGGCTCTGCTCTCCGTGCCTCTGCTGTCTGTGTTTTTGCTCTCTCTGTCTTTTTAAAGTGATGCTGTGGCTTGTCTTCTGATCTTCCTGCCCTTCCCCTGGCTTGCTGCCTCTCATGTGCTGACGAACACATTACACAGACCTACACACTCACATGCATGTACACACACACACACACATGCATGCACGCACGCACGCACGCACGCACGCACGCACGCACGCATGTACATAGCACAAGCTAACAGGCGTATACACTTGCATGCTCAGACACACACTGTATCCCTATGTGTTTCTAGTTTCTCACTCTGAGTAAGCCATCACATTGAATAATATTTGTCCTGCACTGATGAATATGGCAGGGATCATATCAAACCTCAGGCCTCAACTACATCTAGATCAATCACTGGCCACTAGAGGCTAGTGTGTGTGTGTGTGTGTGTGTGTGTGTGTGTGTGTGTGTGTGTGTGTGTGTGTGTGCGCGTGTTTGTGTGTTTGTGTTTGTTTGTGTTTCTGTGTCTTTCGGAGACAGTAAAGGAACAGAGGAGATAAAGAGGTTGACAGACAGAGTGTAACAGAGAGAGAAAGGCAATGTGTTTCACAAAGCATCTGTGTGGCTGTCTGTGTGTGTACATGTCCTGGCTGTGTGTGTATAAGATTCTGTTAATGTGAGTCTTTATTCATCTTAATGACAATGTGATGCATGACTGCATGCTCATTTCATTTTGTGAGCATATGTGTTTGTTACATATGATTTGTTCCACCTAAATCACCTAGCGCAAAGCCTCAGGCCTAACACCTGGATGGGTTGTCATTCACGCTCAAATATGTTGCATATGTTGTTGTAATATGGTGTGTGTGCTTGTGTCAGGCAAAAGTATGCACATTTTTCATGTTTACTGAAAGTAGATCTTGTTTTATTCACTTCCCTCTCCCTCTAGTGGCCGACTAGGGAAGCTGCGCGTTTTGTCTTTCAAGACTGGCCTGGTGTGCTTGTGTAATGCTGATATCAAAGAAAAATGTAAATGTAAGTGGATGACTGTTTGATAGAGAATAAAGTAAATAGTAAAAAGAAAGAGAGGGGGAAAATGCCCAAACCCTTTTTATTTGATTTAATTTTTTATTCATAGTTTGTTATTGTTTAAAGCCGGGAGAAATCTGTCACTGCCATTGAGCAAAAAGAGGCCATAACATCTGATTCTATTCAAAAACATTCAGCTTACAGCCACTTTATTTTACTTTAACCCAAAGAACTTTAAGTCAGTATACCTGTATGACGTGGTCATCTTTAACCCCAGCGTGGCCCCACTGTGCTCCAGACCTGTTCCAGCAGGTGTGTGGTGGGGACGGGCGCAGTGATGGTGCTCACCTGGCGGCACTCCTGACCGAGCTTATGCTGATCCCGCGGCAGCTGGGAGAAGTGGCAGCGTTTGGTGGGAGCAACGTGGAACCTAGTGTGGCCAGCTGCTTCCGTATGGTGAGAGAGAACAACTGTGTGTGTGTGTGGGGGGGGGGGGGGGGGGTTGTTATGTGCAGGACACACGCGCACACACACACACACACACACAAACACGAGAGAGAGAACAACTTTTTTCTAAGTGGTTCTGGAACAGATCCATGTGTGAAATCATATGAGGTATGCCCTCTTCCAGACATTATGTTCCACACTGCCACCTAGTGTGTGGAACTGCAACGATTTAGAAGGAATGCCGGAGTCACAGCACTCTGGCAGCCTGTCAGATCTTAAGTGTCCTGCTGTGACTGGGTCAAGCCAAGGTTTCAGGCATAAATCTGCCTATGACGTTAATAGCAAAACTAGAGGTCAAAAGAAATGTTCTTGTAAATAAAGGACTTCTTGGGATCTCTTGAGTAAAGCAGTTGAGATTGCTTTCTTTCTATCATATGATGAAAGCTTTGAAGAGGAAGAGTACTCCCCTTTGACAGTTGCAGTCCATTAAAGTGGCATAATTATAGCAGAATGATTCACTAATAAATGGCTTAGTGTCACTATTGAGGTGTCCATCACATGACAGGCCAGCTTTGGTCTTGCCTTAGTCAGCTGTCAGACCAGAAAAATATCCTGATTACGTTGGTAGGAAGAGAGAGAGAGAGAGTGTGTGTGTGTGTGTGTGTTTTTGTGTGTGTGTGTCTGTGTGTGTGTGTGGGGGGGGGGGGGGTAAGCATTAAAGCAAATGATAGAGCATGTGCCAATTGACTGATTGTATGAAATATTTGCATGGCAAAGATGTCTTTGAAAAGATGAAAGTTTGCAAGTTGATGCACCATGTTGGTGGTGTTTGTGTGTCTTAGCTGTACGGTCCCTTATTATGATAATCTTCACTCTCTGCATATGCATATGCATACTCAGACTTGTGTTATAAGTTCTAAGAAACACTGGACCTCCTGTGAAATGGATCACACTGAAGAATTACACCAAAATATCACATGCCCTGAAATTGGATGATAAATGATGGGTCTCTCTGCAGGTCCCAGGCAAGCCGTCGGTGGGGCTGTCGGACTTCCTGGAGTGGATGGGGCTGGAGCCACAGTCTGTGGTCTGGTTGCCTCTGCTGCAGCGCGTGGCCCAGGCTGAGATCACGCAGCACCAGGCCCGATGCTACGTCTGCAAGCAGAGCCCCATACAGGGATTCAGGTGTGTGTGTGTGTGTGTGTGTGTGTGTGTGTGTGTGTGTGTGTGTGTGTGTCACTGTGAGTCAGAGCCAAACACCAGGAACTAGACGGCTCCATCATTAAGATGCACAGTGTTTGTCTCTAACTTTGTAGCTATTTAGACTAAGCTGCTCAGAGTCATCAGAGATTGTCACTTGGACTAAGTAAGAGATATGTGATAAAACAAAAATCTAGTGTAATATACAGTATATACAAGTGAAAACCCCCTATATGGTCTGTTATGAGATGAACATTTATGAATAATGTTATTAGATGGACTGCAGTGTTTGGAATGCTGTGTGTGTGTGTGTGTGTGTGTGTGTCCATAGGTACCGCAGCCTAAAGCAGTTTAATGTGGACATCTGCCAGTCCTGCTTCCTGTCTGGCCGGGCACTCAAGGGCAAGACTCCGCATTATCCAATCATTGAGTACTACACTCCTGTAAGATTCTGCATAAGCCAATCATAGGGCAGTACACAACTGTGAAATCACATTACATGAAACGTGAAAGTACATCTACAATACAATACAATGCAATAGTATTTTTAGCATCATCTATATCTAGTCAGAGAGCATAATATGTACATGAGCCAAACAGAAAGCGTCTAAACACCAGTGTGTGTTGCCATCCTGTGTGGTCACTCAGAGCACATCGGGAGAGAAGATGCGGGACTTTGCAGAGACTCTGAAGAACAAGTTTCGGTCGAAGCAGTACTTCAGCAGACACCCACAGCGAGGATACCTCCCCGTGCAGTCCTCTTTGGGGTCAGAGAGGGAAAGCACGTAAGACACACAAATGCACACACATACATACATACACACACACACACACACACACATTACGCCTTTATTTGAGTCCACAATTTAAAATAAATACACAGATATTTGGTATGAGTTTACTCTGTAGGTACACACATACATAGACAGAGAGAAAGTCACCCCATACAAGCAATAACTGGGTGTGCTGGTGCTGTCCATGGTGCTGAAGCGGGGGTACAGTTACTGTATATCAGAGAGGGTTAAAGCGGAGCTAGTAATCAAGGATCTTTGGTTATATCTCCCAGGTGTAGATGCTTTCACTCAGATTTATGTTCTTCAGTAAGCTTTGTATATGGGAATGTATATTAGATGTATCTCCACACCTTTAAACCCACTCTGTCTGTGTCTACTTCTTTCTGTTTCTCTCCAGACCCATGTCTTCCCCAAAGCTCCCTCATGCAGACACACACTCCAGAATTGAGCACTTTGCCAGCAGGTTGGTTTGAAGCCTCTTCTCCCCGTCCCACAGTTCAATGTTACTGTCTATCTCATGTAACACTCACAGCCTGGGTCCTGTCATAAAGCATGCCTCAGCTGGCACACAAGCTGTGAAAATGATCTGAAGGCACACGCAGAGTCGGACTGGACGCAATAGAAGGCGACAGGAGGTTAGAGCAAGCGGTGCCCCACTGAGCGCTCTGCGTGGACCTCACCCCCACCGCCACCGCTGTCTGACCAGCGGGCACAGCGGGCACGCCAGCTCAGATCAGTGTCCGGCAGAGCGGCACCAGCCTGGGGACTGGCACAGACACAGAGAGAGTCACTGCCACTCACCCATGGCTAAAGTAGGGGTGGGCATCTGAGGAGTCGGTTAGACATTGAGAGTGCTTTTATTTTCTGTCTGTGAGAGCCATATAGACTGAGGAATGGCTGCTGTTCACTGGTGTTGGTGAGCCTCTTATGATGTATGTACTGTACATAGCTGTGGGCATCTAGAAAAGTGCTACACAAGTGGAGCTGTGACTTCATTAATATTAATGCAGCCTTTTGCCTTTTTTTTTACTGTGCTAAGGGGCGTCATGTAAAAATATGTCACCCATTAGTTTAGCCAATAGCTCCCTCATAGCTTAATTAACTTAAATATGCTTTAACTTAATGAGGTACATTTATTAATTTCATAATGATAATTAACATTTCATTCTGACCCATTGTGACCGCTTTCTGGTATAAGACTGAAAATACTTACACTCATAAGGGATAACATACTAAAGACATATATGGGTTTGAGTTAGCATCAAACATTCTGAGATGATATTCTCCTGAATATTATGCTCATAACTAAGTGAGTTGTCTATTACTCCTCCTTGGACATCACAGGACTATATTTGTACTGTACTGTACTCCCTCTTTCACTAATGTTAGGACTAGCAATGTCTTTGCCACCATGATTAACGTATACAGTTAGGAACAAAAGTATTCATACCCCTGGCAAATATTGATTTATTGTTGATTTTCTCTTGACCAATATGTTTGTGAAAGATGAAAACGCTTGTCTTACAACCTTTTGTAGCCCTTTTGGCAGTGTAATTTTCAGTCAGAACAAACATATTGGTCAAGAGAAAAATTACATTAACATTAAATCAATATTTGCTGGGGGTATGAATAATTTTGTTCCTAACTGTGTGTATATATATATATATATATATATATATATGAATATTGGGTTTTTCTATGCCTTTAATTAGATAGGACAGTGGGGAGAGTGACAGGAAGCAAGTAGGACAGATGGGGTGGGATCACGTAATGCCCTGGGTCGGACTCGAACCTGAATATGGTACGGACACTCTAATCAGTTGCTCCACAGCCCCCCCACCAATAATGTAATCTTGTTCTTCCCATTGAAGTTGAGCCATATCTTCTCTTGCTCTCTTCATGTACTGTATATTTGAACAGTTATTAAACATGTTTGACATGACAGTGAGGAGCATGGTGTTTCCACTGAGTGTTTTCTCCCATTCGCTCTCCTTCAGGCTGGCTCAGATGGAAAACCAAAACTGCTCTTTCTTCAACCACAGCCTGTGAGTACAGAGTACAAATGTCACTTTACCCATTCCTATCAAAGCAAGTAGCTACCCCACCAACAACACTGTAATCAGCATTGTCTGATTTTTTACTTAACGTCAACAACCCATGAATTTTAGTCTTAGGCAATTGCATGTAGTGTGTATATGTTAAGTAGACAATGAATTAAACGTCACATTAAACACCTGTTAATTACCTGCATTATTTGCCATGGTTAGCATGTCAGAAACATCCACATTGGTAAAAATTGACTGTTGTAGTGTTAATTACTGGCTTAAATGAATGCTAAATGAGGGGAATGATATTGTGAAGTGTATGTGTGATATGGAATAGCCTGCTCTTTTATACACATTGTTGAGAGTGTGAGAGATCAGAGGAGTCTGTTGTATGCAGCTGTGTTTTATTACGTCCGATCAAGCACATCAGTCAGATCAAAACATGTCACTGCAGGCCCTTCAGTAATTCTGGCATGCCTTAAAATATGCCTCATGTTTTAATTCTATTTATGTAAGCAATTTCCCCGTAGCCCTGAAACTAAACAACAACAAGAAACAGAATGCCATACAATTATAATCCAGGGAATGATTTTCCCTCTCCAAAATGTCTGCTACATTAGATGCCTCCTCTGGTAAACAAAGGATACAGTGATAAAATACTGATTATATCCTGAGTCTGATTGGGGGGGTTTTCCTCTGCTATGTAATTTTCATTCTCTGCTGTGTTTCTAGAGCTGCTTTTACATCAGATTATAAACTCTATTAATTCTATGTGTTATTGTATTCCATCACCCCTGGACTGATTCTGAGTGTCCGTATGCCCCTCAGTGATGAGGACCAGTACCCACTGGGCTCCGGGTCAGAGATGGAGCATCCCCACCTCCTCGGCTACACCGGCAGGGAGACCCACGAGGAGCTCCAACAAACCCTCGCCATCCTGGAGGACCAAAACAGGTGATGAGACACTCCAGGATTCTTTTCTGTGCTAGAACCAATTTGTAATTTCATTATGTCAAAGTCTTGACCCACAAAGCAAGGAAAATAAATGGGTCAGGTAATAAAATGTGTAGTATTACAGCTGCTACTGCTCTGTTGCCACATGCAGTGGCACTTATCTACCAGCTGCTGTTCCCTTAGAATCCTGCAGAGGGAGTACCGGCGCCTCAGATGGCAGCATGCCGAGGCTGCCCAGGCAGCTCATCACGTTGGCGGAGGGGAGAGCTCGTCGGGGTCAGGAGGATCCCCTGGAGGGTCGTCTGGGGGTCAGGATGAGATGCTGCTGGCCGAGGCGAGGGTCCTGAGGCAGCACAGGGGCCGACTGGAGACACGCATGCAGATCCTGGAGGAGCACAACCAGCAGCTGGAGTCTCAGCTGCACAGACTCAGGACACTACTGCTCAAGGTAGGCCACTGGGGGGCGCTCTCAGTTAGGAAGGGAATGCAGACAAGTAAAACTTTTAGATAAAAACAACAGCTCGGACAAACATCTATAGACATGGAAGACAAACTAATCATTTCACCAGAGTTTTAAGAAAAAACCTGATTTTTTAAATATATATATGGAGAAGTAATGCCTGCTGCTGAAGGGGGATCTCTGAATAACAAGATGAACCAAACTGAATCAAAACTAAAGTTAGGCTTATTCTCAAAAAGAACGTTATTGATTAAAAGTTAAAGAAACTTTTTTTCTATTGAGAAGTTATATCTGAGAATTATATACTGTAGAATGATTTTTCTGTGTGTGAATTGCATAATGAACTGCTTTCTCGTTAGTAAATGAGCAGGGTCCTGAGGTGGGGCTAACAGAGACTCTGATGTATGACTGATGCTCACCATGAGTGGATCCAAATTACTTTATTGTATTGTACTACTGGCTCTGACTCTGAGAGTCTCTCTCCCCCAAAGCCCAGGGACGACTCAGAGGACAGTGTGTCATCAGGCAGCCAGTCAGCGCTTCAGTCCCCCTCACTCAGGAGAGAGCGTCTGGGCACACAGCCAAGCAAAGGCACCTCTGCTGGAGGGACGCTGGCAGGTACAGTAGAGTAGAGGGAAGCAGACATGCATGCACAATATTATGATGATGAGTGTGTGTGTGTGTGTGTGTGAGAGAGAGAGAGACAGAGAATGTTTGTGAACAAGAGAAAGATACAAATTGTGTGTGTGTGTGTGTGTGTGTCATTTTCTCATGCAACTTTAATACTGTCATCTACGAATGCCTATCCTTCAACCATACACTCTATTTGTACAGTATATTTTGGGGGGAAAGTAGTATGCCTCTGTTATGCTATTAAACCTGATAAATGGTCTGGTGAATTGGCCATGTTTTGCCCTTTGGAATGATTGTCCACAGACTATGAACAACAGCAGACAGACACGACTTACAACTTGGAGCAGGTGATCGAACAGCTGCGCACTGTCTTCCCATCTGAGAGTGGTGAGTGGTACCCAGGGAACGAATGAATGAGTGAGATCAAGAGAGAGAGGTGTGGGGAGAGTGTTTACAGTAATAAGGGGATTGTATTGTCTGCATTCATGATCTAAAGAATGTTAGTGTCAACAAGAACTCTGGCTGAGAAATAATGGGCCCTACTGTACCAAGACAGTACGAGCAGCATAATTGTATTTGGTAAATCAGATAGACAGCAGACAGCTGGGACACTTACATCCACCTTCACACTGGTCTCAAAGAAAACTTTGAGATCAGTGTCACCTTCATCCATTTTTAATACTGAAGACTCACCTGGGTCTAAAAGGTATACTATGCAGGTTTAGGTATTTTTGGCGAGTTTAGAGCTCCCTGGCGCACTCTTGGAAGTTGCATGGCTGGTTTTCTCGGTAGGGACTCGCTACGTCTATGCTGTATAGCTATGTTAGGTGAACGATTTGCCTATTACAAGTTCGTTTACCATCAAATTGGCTTCATAAAGGTGAAAATCTTGCATAGTGTGCCTATTATATGATACACTGGAGCCGATACACTCTAACACAGGTGATGGCATGGTTCCATGAATTTATTATGTAATACAGCGGTTCCCAAACCCCCACCATCCGGCACATAAACACATAAAAACGTACGAACGCATTCTATAACCCGCCCCCGACAATATTTGTCCGTTTCCCGGTTTTAGGTGTGTGCATTTGGTCAGTTAAAAAGTTATGAAAAGTAGCCTGCATAGTAGCCTAACTACATCCACATACAATATCTTATAATAGGCCTACAACAATGCCTGACAAAGATGTATTCGTTTGGACAACATAGGCTATACAGCCTAGAAAGGCTAAACTTAGGCTACCTTTAGTTTGTTAAATGTAAAGCCTAGTTTACTGTTATACTGTTATCAAAAACCTGTTATATCCGCAAAACTTTCCCACCACGGACCATCCAACGCATTAAAAAGTAACGCATTCTATTAGCTATTCCAGGCGTCATGTTTAATAAGCTGCCCTTTTTTTGATGAACACATACAGAGTTTATAAATGATATCCTTTAATTTCATGTTTCCATATCATTATGACCTGATTCGAAATGATGTATTTATTCATGAATTAATTACAAAAGATTTAAAATTTTCATTTTACACCTGTCCGCCATTGCCCTTTTCATCTCGCGTACCCCCTAGTGGCAGCTCACGTACCACCGGTGGTACACGTACCACAGTTTGGGAATCCCTGATGTAATACATCTACTAAAGCTAGATGTTCTAATTCTAAATTTCTTCATTGGGACCCCGATCAGGCTCCCCAACACCCCTATGAAGAGGCTGGAGGACTTTGTGAAGCCAAGAGCAATACCACACACCAGAGGAGAGACGGGGCTGGGAATCTACAGGGGAACTCGGAGGAAATGTCAACACACACATACTGATGTCCATAATTTGATGTGCAGATCAACAGCCAAAAAGGAAATGATATACATCAATAATTAATCATTTCGGAAAATGAGTGATTAAGTGCTAATGTGATTCAACTATTTGACAAGACGATCACACTATGCCAACTCTGTAAGCTACAAAGACTAACACACACACACACACACACACACACACACACACACACACACACACACACACACACATTCCCGTACACACACACACATGTTTTTGTATTTGTTTTTTAATGGAGTTGAGGTCTGTGTATTGGTATTGAATGAATGAACACTGAACCCATGGAGCAAAAGCCCATTGTGTAAAGCATGTGGGACTCGAGTCATTTATGAATACATCTTTTGGTAACATAAACAAAGCACAACAGCATTCTATCATTGTCAGTGTATTCTTTGTGAAATGTTTTCTTCATTTCATTTTCCTACTCAGAAATCAGTGTTAATGTAGTGTAACTTTCAAGCATCTTTAAAGGATCTTCTGAGTGTTTAATCATTTTAAAATCTAAGACATGATTTGTGGCCAATCTGTTCTGTTGGGACTACATGGACACAGGGGTTCTAAGGTTTGGACAAGGTTAGTATTAGGCTACCTGTTTTAAACAGACATCTCATCACAGACTCTGATTTGGTCACCAGCTTTTCCCCAACTTATCTGTTTATCTCTATTCAGTATCAAGCTGGCCGCAGACACTCCCTCACTGACTGATGTCATGTTAATCTTAAAGTAATCACACCTACTGCTATTTTGATGACTAGTTTTGCTGCTGTACTATTGAGGACAGGCCTATTATGAGTTCTGTCCGTCTTAGGTGGTATGCTGTAATACAGTATATCGGTTATCGTATCGGTATTTGCCACAACAAACCAATAAATATCAGTTATTATTATCGGCCCCAAACTTCCATATCGGTGCATCTCTATTAAAAAGTCTAGAAAAGTTTACACAGTGCAGTCACAGTGTAATAGGCCTATGATTATAACAATATTTAAGTGGAACTGATAACATAAAAACCTTGTAGCTTTATAGAAGTTCAAATGTATTGACTTTGATAATAATTCTGGGAAATGATAGTCCTGAAATGGCCTTAAAAACTCTTAAATTGAACTCCTTGAAACCTGCAGAAGCCCTGCAGATAAGACACATTTGTACCCAGTGGACCAAAAAAGTAAGTAAGTAAGGTGATAGGCTCCTAGTTTGATTCTGAGAGAGTCTGTTCTGTGTGTGTTGTGCTTGGAAACGTTGCGTTGATCACTCTGCCAATCACAGAATCTCTTTCTCTCTCACTCAGGCACACATACACACATGCACACTCAAACCCACACCAAGACAGCTTCATCCAGTAAAGTATGCAATATATTTATTTGATGTAGAATACCAATGAAATGCTCAGTTGAAGGGCAGCTGAACAGTTTAAGAATAGTAGCTGACTAGCTGAACCATTTCTTGGCTGTCCACAGTAATTTAGGATGGAGTCCTATATAGATTTGGAAGGGCCTTCTTCCAGGATCCTCTGTGGATAAAACCATCAGGATATAGGTTGTATCAATTCATTGCTGATCAGAATCAGAGTTGTTTTACTTTAGTCCGTACTCAAGTTCTAGAAATCTAGACGCACCCTAGCGGCAGCAAATTTAATTTGCTGCCTGGGCTAGTCTAGCAACTCTCAATTGGCTTGCGAGCTGGAAAAATTAAACTTTGATAGGGCCAATCACATCGTGTATAAAGTCGTTAGGTGGGCTTAACATAATGATTGATGGCAGAGTTGAAACGGTTCGTCCTGAATTCCCCGCTACTTGAAAACAAAGAAGATGGATGTTACTGTTGGCAAACAGCGTGACACGAGTTAAGCTTTTTTTTAAGTTGGCAAAAGTTTACTACTAGCCAACTAGCTCCGCTGGAGGGAAAACGCATGGGACTCATGAGTTGTAGCACTATCCTATTGCGTGCAGAGGGAATTTGAAAGACAACCGATTATCCCGCCCCTCGGACTGAGTACTGCAAACGGTGAGTCCCTAGACCCTACATTTTAATGTGGGTCTGGCTCGTCAGGCTAGTCTGATTCTGGTGAGGTTGTTGTATGGGCAGGAATAGTGTATGTCTCAATTCAAGCTACTTTGTTTTATTTCCCGTTTGCAGAGCCAGGACTGTGTCTGAACAGTATGTTGGGAGCACAGTACACACACAGAATGGAGTGTTAGAGATGCAGCTCACTGAATTTGACGGAGTAATAGATGATCAGAGTCACAGACTGCACCTTTAATGTATTCCTCCTCAATTTGAATAGTGTGCTGATTTATAATGAAAATAAAAATATCACACTCAAGACAGGCAGTACACATTCACCCATTTTTGTCAATGTCACTATTAATGTCAATTTATTTATTAAGCATATTTTAAAACAACAGCTGCAGTTAACCAAAGTGCTGTACAATCAAAAGCAAGATAGACCTACAGTATACAATGAAGATCTCCTTTGAAAATTTACATTTAGTTAGGATTAAGCTTACTCCCCGTATGGGAAACTGGCCCTATTAATTATAACAACTATAAGTGTTTAACTTACAGTACATGATGGCCATTTTTCAGACAACAGGACCATCTTGTTGGGCCATGTTCTGCCATATATCTGGCCATTAGCCACAACCCAGCCTGTTACAAAAAGTTTGACAAATGTTATCTCTGGCATGAAATAGCAGTTAATGGTCTATGCCATTCCCATAAAAAGTGAACGGTGGGCACAAGTTAACAGTTTTAGGTTGATGATATTTGTCTTACTTGCTGGTTCATCAGGGTAAAAATCTTGTTCATCAGCCTGAAGCTCCTCTCCAGCCTGAGTGACAAGGAGCCCTTCAACTGGGACAACAACAATGACACACTCAAGTCAAACAAGTTGTACCATTCAACATTCACCCATTTGTTCAATGTCACAATTAATGTCAGTTTATTTGTAAAGCACATGTATAAACAACAGCAGCTGTTCAAAGTGCTGTATGACCAAAAACAAGATGGATTGAACATAGTCCTATACAATGAAGATTTCCAGTGAAAATCGGTTTTTAGACTAGGTCTAAGGTTACTCCCTGTACTCGAAACTGGCCCTATGAATTCTGACAACTAAATTGTATCTTCAAAGGAACTTTAACTTCATGAAGGGCATTGTGTAGATGACAGGGCCATCTTGGGCCATTTTCTGCCACATCTGAGCATTAGCCACAACCCAGTCTGTTAGAGAAGGTTTGAAAAAGGTTAACTGTGGGCATGAATTAGCAGTTATATCTACTCTATTCCCATACAAAGTTAACTGGGCATGAATCAGTAGTTTGAAGTCTATGCTATTTGCGGTCTTACTTGCTGGTTCATCAGGCTGAACATCCTCTCTGGCTTGGGTGTCAAGGGACCTTTCAGCTGGGACAGGGTAACTGGAGCCCTGGTCAGCTGTGACAAAAACAATAAAACACTCAAGTCAACAGGCAACACCATTCAACATTCAGCATTTTTTGTCAATGTCACTGTTAATTTCAATTTATTTGTAAATCACATTTAAAAGCAGCAGTTTATTAAAGGGGCTCTAAGCGATGCTGGGTAATGTCACTTCTGTTGACTTTCAAACAAAACATCAGTAGCTACTTCATCCCCCTCCCTCCCATGCTGCTCCCGTTCAATTGAAACTCTCCTAAACATGCATCTCTTCTGTGATTTGCTGGAACAGTTTGTTATGTTTTTATGGGCTAGGTTTGCCCAGGTTGTTTTTGTTGCCGGAGCCTGGGCTGTCCACAGAGATCGCGTTTGTTTACAGTGATTTCAGGACACAGACAGCTAGTTGGTTAGGTGATGTTTGCAGTAAGTGACATAAAATGTTTTAGCCTAAAAAACTTGTGGCATCGCTTAGAGTGCCATTAAAGTGCTGTACGATCAAAAGACAAGGTGGAATGAACACAGTCTATTGCAAATGAAGATATCCATTAAAAATGGGCATTTAGTCTAGGTTTAGACTAAATCTGTGTATGGGAAACTGGCCCTATAAATTGTAGCAACTTTAAATTGTCACTACAAATGTACTCATAATTCCTAAAATCTTTACTTACAGTTCATGATGGGAATGTTGCAGACAACAGGACCATCTTGGGCCATTTTCTGCCACATCTCGCCATTAGCAACAACCCAGCCTTTTAGAAACAGTTTGAAAAAGGTTAACTGTGGGCGTGACTTAGCAGTTTATAGTCTATAATATTTCCATAAAAAGACAACTATGGGCATGAATTATCAGTGTTAGGTATTTGCAGTCTTGCTTGTTCGTCAGGCTGAAGATCCTCTCCAGCCTCAGTGTCCTCGATGTTTGCGTTCTCACTAGCTGGTTCTCCAGGCTGGAGATCCTCTCTGGCCTTAGAGTCCACCCTGTTAGTTTGATCCAGGGTTTTTTCTCTCCACCCTCTCTGGAGCACCCAGTATGGCTTGCGCCGCTCTTGAAAAGCCTGCAGAGAAGCCTTCATTCTGTCCTGGAGTTTTCCAGGAGCTCCATCTTCCTCCTGCCTCCTTCCCTGAGCAGTGTCCATGTTAGCAGGTGTGACTTTAGCCGCGTGCTTTGGCTTATACACTTTGGTGTTCATCCCAGAATTCAGTACCGGTGACTTCTTCCCTTTTCTCCATTTCTCCATGGCCGAGTTTCGACTGATCCTATAGTTTTTGGTCCTCTGTCTTGTTCTCCTTTGTCTGATCCGGTCTCGAATGGTGGCTAAGCAGACTCTTATGGCTTCCATGAAGCAACCGTGCTCTCCCCTCACCTCCATCTTCAGCAACTGAAATCGGCCTCAGCTTGGTCTAAAGGTACCAAAAATAAACTCCTCCTCCTCCAGTAGTAGTCGATAAAACACAGGATTAACAATAACAAGTAATTATTAAAACAGGTGAATTGATGAATGTGTCAAATTGCCAGCAGAAAGCTCTCTCAGTGTTATCTCTGGTGTAGCCAGGTCAAACTGATTGAGTGTTCTACCTCAGTATTCTACTTTGCACAGTAAGAATGTTCCAAGATTCCAATAGGCACATTCTAGAACTCCACTTGTATTGATTTAAATCCACTGATAGAATCTCCCATACTGAACCAGAGTCATGTAGAAGATGCAAAGTGGCTCCAGTGCAGTTCTGTGCAACTCCAATGGCTCCATTGCAGCTATGGCTCTGTGTTTACAGTAACAGAAGGTTTTGCATGAATAATAATAATACAAAAAACTGTCCTTTACCCTGGAGCGATTACAGTTCTGTGTTCCCAAAACATGTGTAAAAACACCACCTCCACCTCCATGTCTTGAAAATGCATGTGTATCTTGCATTGCATGTGTATCCTTTTATTTACTTTTACTTAGTAGTCACTTTTGTATATAGTTAAAGCAAAGATTCTAGAGCGCTACGCTTAAAGATTTTTGGTAATAGTTATAGTATTTTGCAGACGCTTTTGTCCAAAGCAATTTACAGAATATGAACATTACAATAGTTACAGTAAAATGAACAGTTATCAAAAAAGTTGAAAAAGTCTATTTTAAGCATATTAGTAATAATAACAACTAGATGTAACGCATAGTGGTACAAAATATGACCGCCGCTCTGTCCTGCACATTATCTCTGTAAAAATAAATAAAATGAAATAAATAAAAACTAAAAATAAATCACGCCAAATGCAAAATAAATTTGTCTCCATCTCCTACTCCATCCCCTACTCTTGCAACTTTTGTGTATGTAAAAGAGTGTGTGTGTGTGTTCGCTTGTGAGTGTGTAGTGTGTGTGTGTGTGTGTGGGGGGGGGGTGATGGTGTGTGTGTGTGTGTGTGTGTGTGTGTGTGTGTGTGAATGCGTGCGTGTGTGTCTGTGGTTGTGTGTGAGTGTGTGTGAGTGTGTGTTTATATGTGTGCATGTGGGTGTGCGTGCGTGCATGCATGTGTGTCTTTATGTGTGTGTGTGTTTGCATGTGAGTGTGTGCGTTCCTGTGTGCGTATGCATGCGTGCATATGTATGTGTGTGCCTGCATGTGGGTGCCTGTGTTTTTATGCGTGTGTCTTTATGTGTGTGTGTGTGTGTGTGCGCATGTGAGTGTGTGTGTTCCTGTGTGTGTGTATGCATGCGTGCATGTGTGTGTGTGTGTCTGTGTGTGGGTGCCTGTGTTTTTATGTGTGTGCATGCATGCGTGTGTGTGTGTGTGTGCATGGGTGTGTGTGTGTGAGAGTATGTGTGTGACTGTGTGTTTGGGTCAGGGAATGTCTGGTTGTCTTGTAGCATTCTTTGTCTTCTTCATTGTTTCAAAGACTATGTGCGCATGTGCATCTGTGTCTGTGTGTGTGTGTGCGCATTTATGTACACATAAATTAATTTATTGTATGGCCCCCAAAGAACGTAATTCCATGAAATTTGGCAAGCACTCAGAGGGTGTCATAAGGATCATACACTTCAAATTTCATACAGTTTTGAACACGTCAGTCAAAGATTAGATTAGATTAGATTAGATTAGATTAGATTGAACTTTTTTGTCATTGTGCAGAGTACAAGCACAGAGATAACAAAATGTGGTTGAGGTGAGAACAGTCTTTGATGGGCACCTTACGCAAGCATCACTTGCCCTGGATGGCCTCAATGGAGGGGAGTGAGGAACCGAAGATGCGTTGGGCAGTTTTCGCCACCCTCTGCAGTGCTTTCCGGTCGGAGGCAGAGCAGTTGCCATACCATAATGTCACATAGTTGGTGAGGATGCTCTCGATGGTGCAGCGGTAGAAGTTCACCAGGATCTAAGGAGACAGGTGGACCTTCTTTAGTCTCCTCAGTAAGAAGAGATGCTGGTGAGCCTTCTTGATCAGGGTAGAGGTGACGAGGGTCCAAGAGAGGTCCTCAGAGATGATGAGGATCAGAATCAGAATTAGAATAATTTTATTGCCAAGTTTTTTCCTTTTCCACACGAAAAAGAAAAGACAAGGAATTTGATCAAATTTATGTTTTGAAAGTGTTAATTTGACTGTCTATTTTCAGGAAACAAGTCGATTATTAGCAATAGAAACATAATATCTGCAAAATAAATAACCAATTACCTCACTATAAAATGAGAAAAATGCTATGAAATGATGCCTACACACGCTTGCATTGAATGCAGTGCTGGAGACGCAGCTCGTTCACTTTACATGGGCTTACGCCATCCGTTGTTAAACTTTTTACTTTTACTCCAGTACATTTTGAGGCCAAATATCTTACTTTTTACTCCACTACATTTTGTGACAGCTGAAGTACAGCTGAAGTTCCTTTTGGAAAAAAGACTGTCCAAATACATGTGTACTTACATGTATATTTTCTATTAAGCGAGCTAGGCTTTACATAATGGTGCTGTCTAACCTATGTTATTGTCATATCCACTATTTACTGTACCTTGTTGACCCCTTTTTACAATATTGATGTTACCATAACTAGCCTCTTGACGCCATCGAGCAAATGATAGACAATGATAGACAATCTGACACTATTAAACACAAAAGGGAACATCTTGATTTGGTCCGAAAGTGTAATTCATTCAACAAAGAAAAATGTGGTTACTTTGAAGTATCTAAGATAAGATATCACATCAGTTTGTTTTTAGTTCTTTCTACATACAACAATTATTAGCTGATTTTGTCCTTGAATGGAGGAGAAAGGCTCAATGAATGCCTATGTCTGTGCTGAATCATTTCAACAATAGTAAATGCAACTGTATTAGTCAACTTACTTTTTACTTTTACTTTTATTTTAGTTTTTATCTCTTTTTACTTTTATTTTAGTTTTTATGTATTTTTACTTTTATTTTTTACTTTTATTTTAGTTAGTTTTTATCTCTTTTAATTGTAATACTTTATCCTATTATTGTGCTTCTGTGGTGTCTTAATGTGTTTCTTATCTTGCTGTACAGCACTTTGGGAACCTTGTGTTTGTTTAAAATGTGCTATATAAATAAAGTGGATTGGATTGGATTGGCTAGTCAGAATACATTTCAGGACTTTTACTTTTGATACTTAAAGTAAATTTGAAGGCAAGTACTTTTGTACTTCCCCTCAAGTGGAAATGTAAAAGGAGGACTTTTACTTTTACTGGAGTAACATTTGTTCCTGAATTTCTTTGGATCTCAGCATGATGTCTAGCTTTTGAGGATCTTTTGGTCTACTTCACTTTGTCATGCAGGTCCTATTTAAGTGATTTCTTGATTGAGAACAGGTGGGCAAACACTTCTACACAGGACCATGTAGGTTTAGATTTTTTCCACCTTAATAATAAAAACCTCCATTTAATAAATTTAATTATGACCGCCGCGCAGCGAAGCGGCGGTCATATAGGTTTAGTCAGATTTTTTTTCTTTTTTTTTTTTCTTTTTCGCATGCCCAAATTTCCGTCAATGATTCCCGGGACACTGAAAGACCGGGGTACACGAAACTTGGTGGACATGTAACCCCACATGGATAGCATGGAACCATCGTTTTTCGTTTTGATCTGTAGCCCCCCCGCTGAATTGGACCCCCCGAAAGGAGGGTAGGGCAGACAGTTTTCTGTGAATATCTCGAAAACCGTAGGGTTTAGGAGGACCATTTTTTTTTTGTATGTTGATCTCAAGGGGCCATGTCAACCCATTCCATAACCACTCATTTCATGTATAGCGCCACCTAGTTAAACACAAAAAAGTAAAAATGAGGTGGTGTAATTGAAGGTATCTGTGACCTAACATAGTCAAAACTGCACGAAATTGGAAGTGTAGGATCATTATGACACCCTCTGTATGCACGCCAAGTTTTGTGGAATTCCGTTCATGGGGGGCCACACAATAAATTAATTTATGTTACTATACACCAACTGGCCTGTAGGTGGCCGGAGACAGTTTTCTGTGAATATCTCGAGAACCGTAGGGCCTAGGAGGTCCACCTTTTTTTTTGTATGTTGGTCTTAAGGGGGCATGTCAACCCATCCCATTACCACTTATTTCATGTATAGCGCCACCTAGTTAAAAATTAAAAAGCAAAAAATTAGGTGTTTTCATCTCAATATCTCTGGCTGACAAGGTCAAAACTGCACGAAATTAAAAGTGTAGGATCATTATGACACCCTCTGAATGCATGCCAAGTTTTGTGTACTTTCGTTCATGGGGGGCCTTACAATAAAATAATTTATGTGTACATTTAGTGACGTACACCAACAAGGATTCCCGGGACACTGAAAGACCGGGGTACACAAAACTTGGTGGGCATGTACCCCCACATGGATAGCATGGAACCGTCATTTTTCGTTTTCATCTGCAGCCCCCCCGCTGGACTGGACCCCCCGAAAGGAGGGTAGGGCAGACACAGTTCTCTGTGAATCTTTTATGGTATGTTGGTCTCAAGGGCCCACATCAACCTGGCTCATAATCACTCATTTGTGATTTGCCCCCCCCCGGAAAAAATGAAAATCAGTAGGATTAAAAGAAAGCCAAAATAAATATTCATCATCATCATCATGGCTGCATTTTCAGTATTGGCGAGAAGTAGTCGTTTGTCCACTAGATGGCGCATTGTTGCAGTGAGACGTAATTTTGTTGGAAGTTAAAAGTGGGTTGGAAAAAACAATGGACGCTTCCTACAAGGACTGTAATTTACCGCAGCGAACATCTAATAAGGATAGGACTATGTTCACATGAAGTGTAATTCCCATTTCTTCTTGAAGCCGAAATAAATCTGAGGATGTTTATCGGACATGCTTGGTTTTTACTGCAGGTACGTTAATCTTGTAATATCAATAAGGACCTAGGTAATGTTACCGTTAGCGTTGGTTGAGTGATGGAGGCATTTGATTTATTGCATTTGTAGAAAACTATAAATGCGGTTATACCAAGCAAATGTATAGCAGCACTGTTTGTATCTTTCGACTGTCATTTATTGCACGTGCTACAAAATCATTCTGTGCAATGGAAGATTTACCAACGTTACACCGGTCTGATACAGTTTTGCCTATACATCCGTGAGACTGAGACGCCTGTTTATTTTGTTTTAAGTGCGTGCAGGGTGTGAGAGGGGAATCGATGTGCTTTGATTACAGCTTGGTAGTTGTAGTCTGTGAAATTAAAAAGCACGTGTGTGTGAAGTATCCAAACAATGACACCTTCATTTCATTATGGCTGCTTTAGCAAAACACCTTAAGCTACTGTGTAGTGGGTCCCATTTAGAAGTGGCTACTTCATTCGCGCTTTCCTTGACTCATGGAGCTGCGTGAATGTTATTACAACTTTTCGCCACGATATGACAGTTTAAGTCCGCTTGATACTGTAAGGCGTAAGCCATTGGTTTCCAAAGGAATCAGCCTAAATTTAGACATCCCGCATGAGATCATCATGGGTAATAATGCTTGATTGCTTCAAAGCAGCAACACAACTTTGTTACTTTGATTGCTTCAAGGTATGCCAAACAACCAGGCGAGTTAGTCAAACAAACAAATAAGCTTGCTAGGACATTTGGGGGAAATACCGCTGTTACAGCAGAGATGAGATACTCTCTCTCTTATGTTGTGAAGGATTGGGGTCGCCAACGTTTTCTGACATCATCAATAGGGTCACCTGCCAAAAAAGGTTAGGAACCCCTGGCCTAGTGAGAGACCTGCAGTCAGACCTACGAAATATCTGTAGGCTATCCCCTATCCAGACTCTACCCGTCTGTCTTTGTACCTATACTGGTTTATTGTAATGTTTGAAGTGGTATTGTGAATAAACTCAAACTCAAACTATAGATCCACTGTTATCTCTGAAGATCTGAAGAAGATCATTTGTAGTGTGTAGCCTAGTGTGAGGCCGGCTGAATTTCAAGAGACTACGCAATAATAAACATAATGCGTCATATGGACTTGCTGCACTGAAAAGTTAGCCGTTCCCACAATGATAACGAATGCAAAATATTCTTATTTCTAAATAATAAAATAAGCGTACATGAAGTGATATGGGCGATTCTGGCCGTACAAATAACGCATTTGCCTACAGAAATCGGAATAAAGCTACACCAGGTGAGATCCGTAAAATGTGTCCGCAGCAAAGAGCGCGATACATGGCTTACGAGGAGCCACCAAAAGAAATCCAAAATGAAATAGATGCGTCGAGGCAGCGGGTGTGTGCTCGGTTAACTTCGCTTAAAACGAAAGAGGTCCCTGTTAGCAATGCACTTGAGGCGGAGAAAAAAGTGGGAGACTCCATTACCTGCCAGCTGAAAGCAGCGGAAGCACTGAGCAGAATGCATATGTCGAAACTCCGCAGGCAGCAAGTTAAGGTAGGCTACTAGTGCTCACTTTTTCAACGATTTCGCTGTTTTCACACGTCGACTGTTTATCCTTTTAATTATAATTCGTATGTGTGGCCTCTCACACAGGCTAAAGAAATCAACCTGTTGGTCTGCTACCAGCCGACTGCTTGGGGAGCCATAAGCTTGGAGAACCTTTTACCTCTGAGAGGGGCCCCAACACGCTTCAGCGATGTCTTTGTGATGGCTGAGGTGGGCCGCGCAACTCAACTAACTACACCTGCACTACATTTTGATACGTTTCGACTGCTTGTGGGGATTATTAATGTAGCCTAGGCCAGGGGTTCCCAAACTTTTCCACGACAAGGCCCCCCAAATACCACTAGGTTCTGGCCAAGGACCCCCTTAATGTGTTATTAAACCCATCGACAATACTACGGCAAATGTAAAAATACATTAAGCTAATCCTAATAATTATTTTAGCCACAAGCACTTCGCGATAGAGCATACAGTGTGTAAAAATTGTATTTGGGGCTTTCTGCTATATGAGAGCTATCGCTCTACTATTATTCAGTCATTATCATGGAAAATATAATGTCCAGATATGCGACACAATATTGTAATGACATTGTATAACAACCCTCATAGTAATAGGTATATTTTAAATTTTCAAATGTATTTATTTGTTCCTTTTATTTTTCCTTCCAACTTGCTGAGGCCCCCCTGGCACCCCCTCGCGGCCCCCCAGGGGTCCCCGGCCCCCACTTTGAAAACCACTGGCTTAGGCTACTGTGTCTGTGTCACAACACAATATACACAAAACTCATCATGTTGCAAATTCAGCTTTCCCCACATTAGCCCTGTTATTCTTTTATTTCAGAGACATAGGGTGGAGGAACTTTTAGACGATAACATGTGGGACACACTGCAAAGGTACTAATGGAGAGAGCTGAAGCTATTCAATAAAAATCAGATTAAACAAACAAACTATATTTAGTTCCAGTTCAATTGTGTCAACAGCATGAACCTCCAGCGTTTTGCGGGATGTAGTCGTACTTCAGCACCACGGACAGCACCAACTCTTCTCCGTAAATCTCTCTCAGTTAATCATTAGGTATAATCCAATGAAGTATGATGTTTGCATCGTAAGGTCAATGTTTATGGCAATAAGCTGGCCTACAACTTATTGTAATTCACTTGAGCATCCAGTGGGTGGAGGCAGTGGCATGCAGGATGTCGCAGACAAGTGCAATAACCCAGTGTGCTGTAATTCAGCTGCATTTCTTAAAGACATTTCTGTAGCCGATTAGGTTGCCACAAGATACCAGGATTTTTCACTTACAAACAAAAAAAGTGTAATTTCTCTGTCAAAACAGAGTAAACTTTGTTACTGAAGGTTGCAACTCTGAATTCTATAAGAATTTGTTTAGCCCATATCAAAGTACAGGCTCAAACCAGGATAAATACCATAAGGTGGTATGTTGCCAAGAAAACAACCACTAATGTGATGTGGAAAATCCACCTCTTGTAACAGTTTAAATGAAAGAAGAATTGTGTATTGTGTGCTGATATGATTTCTGTCCTGACATGAATTCAATGTGTGTGATGAATAAAACCTCAACAATAATTTATATATTTATTTGAAGCAGCATTTTCAAATGATGGAAAAAATGTAATCCCAACATATCCTGCTTCATCGACAGTGCTTAGCATTTGCCAGTGCTTCTGATGTCAGGCATATGTGCAGGGTGAACAGATATATTTTGAGAAGATACAAAAAAAAGAAAGTTATTTTCATAGAAAAGATACAAATTAAACACTTTTAGGAATCAGCAGTCATAAAAATAAAAATAAAAATACTTTCTGAAGCATTGAACTGTTAACATCACATTGAGGGACAGAATCCTAATGCATTTGCTTTAAATGTGGTATACAAAATAATGACTTGTTAAAAGTAGTGTTCAACAAACAAGTGGCTCTTTTGCCTGAGAATTGGTCTTTGCCTGAGAATTGCCTGTGAGCTCAATAGTTTTGCCAGAAGAGATCGGTGTATCTGTATAAAGCCAGAGTGGTCACAGGTCTGCTCTTCAGTCAAGAACAAGCATATCTGGTCCCACTTACCCAGGAAGCTAATAAAAACCCACCCCAGCTACACCGCACTGAAGCTATGACTCGCTCATGGGAAAATTACATTATTAATGATATACAGTATGTTGTAATTACTAAGGTGAGTCCAGTATGTTAGAGTTACATCCCGAAGACAACTTATATATAACATAGAGTGCATCAAAAATAAATGCTAACAGTGCTGCAGACAAAGGCTTTTCCTGTAAGACCCACCAGAGATTTTCAATCGTCTTTTGACTCCGCATCTTCTTGACATATATGGGTTGGGTTTAGATATTTCAAATGAATGGCGCTACAGTTCCTCGCTATTATTCTGGTAACTATTGTTCTCACTCTCATTCAGTCCACATTTCACCTTGGTGTTTTCCAAACATACAGTATGTCTGGCTACACATAGAGAAAAATAAATACTTTTTTTTCTCACTGCACTAATGAATTTTTACAGTGTCCACAACATTTTTGTCCTGTTGAGCTGCAAAGTTGCCAGAGGTTGAATCAGCAGGTTCAATGCCAGTAATGATCATCAGTGTGTCAGTTTCCATGATTTAAAGGAGTCTTGCAAAAAGAGAGTCTCAAATCGAAACCCATAAATAGACTGCAATATCAAAAAAGTCCGTAGGTATAACCCTCATGCTTTTCATCCAGATGCATGCACATCCTCATGACGGAGCACTTTATAAGTGAACCAGTAGAGCACGTTGAAAAGCAGGAAGCTGAGTGGAAAGACCGCTCGGGAGATGGTGTCGATGCGTTTCGCCCTTTCAATGAAACGCCTGCGTATTTCAAAGAGTGAGTGTCCAGGAGGCAGGGCTGCATACATGGCCGCTGTCTCCGACAAGGGCCCATCTCCACCAATCATGCACGGCTCCGTGCCAAACGCGTTGAGGTAGAAGGGCTGATTCTCCTGAGCCAGCTGCTCTTCCTGTGGGCACTCAGAAACATGGAGCAGAAAAGTTCAATTCTAAACCATTATGTTTTTAAATAACTCTTCTTTCTCTTTTAACCATCGTGCTTTATTGTGTTCACTTGCCCACCTATTTTAAGTATTTTAGACCTCATATGGGAGAGATACCACATGGTCAACCGAAATCGAAATTGAAGTTTGATAAATGAGCAACCTCCAAAATTAAAAAGCTGCAACAACGGATGTTTTTCCTGAGGAAATTAAATAGTTTTAAGGTTGACCGTTATATCTTGCAGCTGTTTTATAAAGCCGTCCTCCAGAGCATCTTGTCTTTTGGGTTGATTTGTGCGCAGGCAAGATCAGGTCAAGTTGCAACGCAGGGTGTGATCAGACATTGGCTGCTCAGTCCTGTAAAGATCTAATATTGAGTAAAGCTAAACGCATCCTCAGTGACCCCACTAATCCACTACACAATACATTCAGCAGGGTAAGCATATTCAGCATATTGTGTATCTGTATGTTTCCTGTATGTTTAATGTGTGTGTCTCTGCGCCTTGACCACCTGAATTTCCCCTCTTCGGGATACTTCGGGACACTTTTTTTGCTCTGTCCTGCTTTCAAATCTATGCCATTTATAAAATATTCATTAGTTGTTGAAACTAATTTCATTACTTTGGCAAATTTTGTCGAAGCGTGTAGAGAATATTTAAAATGTTACCCGTGCACAGGCATTGCAGTGCTTCTGGCATCCCTTGTTGGAAGGGTTGTTTCCCTGCAGGCCATTGTTGCTCTTCGCTTTCGAGTTTGCTACCTGTAAAAAAAAAACTTTTTTTACTTTTTTAGTCCATCTACAGATTTATAGTTCATGGATTATCAATCAGTTATTTAACAGACAAAGCGACTTACAAGGCAGCTATCCTACAGCTTTGTCACACAACTCAAATAAAAGACAGAAGATATTTTCATCCTCATGGAAATATATGAAAATCATATGAAAATATAACCACATATTTTTTTACTCTCCAGGATGTGGAGGAAAACAATTTTCCATTGTTTTTGTATCTCTACAAAACATTACAGTTTGCATTCCACAGTGAATAGTCTTGGCAGACATCCTCTAGTTGTGTCTTCAGTTTCGGAACATGAACCTAGAGGAGGGCAGGTGGTAAACAGTTAATTTTGCCCCTTAGTTGCTTTACTGTGTCTTCCTTTGTAAAGGTGGCATTTTAGAACAAGCATCTAACAATTCACTGAGCAATTCATTGCATGTCTGCTATCTCAAGTTCAGCAGTGAGGTGATGGCTGTGGTTCTACAGTAGGCAAAGACAGCATGACACATTTTCTGCAGAGTGAGCACAGCCAGTTGGCAAAATATGTACTCGCTGTAACATCAGGTTATGCTTTTAAGCACTTGAGACTTTTTTTTTGGCTTTTGCAGTCTCTGTTCCATTTTCACATGTCCATTATGCATTCATATTTTTGCTATGTAGGGATTTTTGACATTGCGCATGAAAAAGATAGATATTATGCATGATTTTTTTTTTTTCTCCTCTGTTCCTATTGCATGGAGAATGGGTTGTTTAAACTGTTATTAGGCTATGTACTTTGTGTGGGCATAGGTCTTGCCTTGCCTCCTTTAATGTCAACATTGTGGGGACACACAGAGAGAGAGAGAGAGAGAGAGAGAGCGAGGAATCGCAAAGAAAGTAAACAGGAAGGAAGCCAGCATAGTGGCGGTGGTGACCTCCTTATAAAAACAGTCAAGGACCATTTGAAGCGAGAGACAGAGAGTGAGAGAGAGAGAGAGAGAGAGAGAGAGAGAGAGAGAAAGAAGAGGCACTGAAGAGGCATATTCTTCTCAGGTCACTGCTCCTCCTAAGCACCAGTTTATGAGAGCAGACAGACTGCTCTGCCATGCTCCACTTGCCTAACAGGCCGCACGGAGGAGTCACGTAAAACAGGTGACGCACGGCGGCGGGGAAGCGGCGCAGGATAGGGGAGAAGAGATCGGCCAAGAAAGTTTGGACTTGTTTTTGTTTTTGTTTTTGTTTTGTTTTGTTTTGGTAAAAAACATACACACCTCTCTGAGACGCTGCTCCTCCTTCAGCTTCCTCCTGAGTCTGAAGAACTCTTTGTGTTGCCGGGAGACGAAGTTGACAGCGGCGTACTCCAGTAGAGCGGCGAACACGAAGAGCAGGCAGACTGCCATCCAGATGTCAATGGCCTTCACATAGGACACCTGCCAGAACAAGTGCCAATAGACAGAGAAAAGTGACCAACGTGACGCCTCACTGGACCTGAGGGTGTTCAGTTCATCAAGGACGGAGATCTTGCAGTGTGTTTGAAAACAAATGTAAATAACAAAAAAAAGAACAATGAAGAAGATGAAGAAAATGGTACACAAAAGTATGGATGAAACTACAGACATGACATAGATTAGATTGAGTATGCACCAGCATGATTACTTATTCAAATGCACATGCTATTTTTGGTTTGGCCTGCATCAAATATTTGTGGCTGACTTTTGTCATGTGTCAGTGGACATAAAATACACAAGGTTTACTGTATGTTGTTTGTCGAATTTTAGCCCATGGTTTTGTTGAGCTGACTATAAATCTAATGCATTATTAAAACAAAATCTTTAGTGTCCTATTTTATAGTAAGCAACCTTTTTTTTGCTAGGTTTCTGAGCAATAAAATAGATTAGAATTGATTGAAATCCTTTTTATACAATGCAAGTTCATGACACTACATTCTCTACATCAGCCCACAAGTTCATTACCCTAACACAGCCCTACTCTAAGTACACAATAAACACGTAATGACAGCATCTTATAAGGGAAGCACATTACCTTAAAATTCTGCCTTATTTATACATTGTGTTTCAAAACATTTTTCTCATATATATATTTTTTTTCTGCCACTCGGCTGGCACTGCAGGGCTCACCTGCCATTTCTCTGTCTTGTTTTTATATAGACCCTTTCAAGAGAGTTCCATTCTCAGCATCATAGTTGGCCCCACAAGACTTCCTTTTTAACATTCCATATGTTATCTTAATGCAGAGGAAGTAGATTGGGGCCCAAATAGAACGTTCAAGCATTGTTTTTGTTTTTGAAAGGGTCTATTAAGGTTTTGCACCTACGTCATAATGTCATGTGACCGTTTGTTTACAACTAGAGTGGTAGGCAAGAATGGTAGGCAAGGCACTGCAGAGAGTGGTAGGCAAGCCTACAACAGGCAGGTTGCATAGGCTACACATAGTTACAAATAGCTTCAAATTGAAATTTTAATATCAAATATTGACTGGGATGTCGACCACTTGTGTAGGCCCAAACAGTTGGTTTTACAATAAGAAGCAAAAAGGCGACGAACGACCGTTTAGCCTACCTGTCCTCGTGGTTGTGGAGGATGATCGTTAGCAGCTGTGAAGTCTTTTATTCTCAAGATGGCCTAATGGTGTAGCCTACTGTCTACGAAGACGTAAGCTAAAATACAACTATCTACAGTCATCCAAAAATGAATTGCCAGAGATAGGCTATGAAGGGAAAAAGTGCAGCATTTTAAACATGGCAAGATTATTTTTACCGGAACAGTTTGTTCTAATTTGTCTTGTGAAATTCGTGCTTGTGGACATCAATCACCTATCTTCTGTCCTTCTATTTCAAGTCATCATGAGTGTCATTTGATTATATAATCACAACAAATTCTAATAAATGAAAACAGAATGGCTTATGTGCTATAGCCTAGGCTAACGTTACAGGTCACTTAGGCTAACCCCCCTATTTCAAAACAAACTGATTTGATCCTAATTGTTTAGCGATCACACACAACAACTTAACACAGCAACCTCAAACACCACTGTTGAACCTAGGCTACTGCTTCAGTCATGTAAGAAATAAGCAGTTTATGAATTATCTGTACCCCTTTAATCAAGTCCACATGACCAAAATAACAACATATTTAAAGGCTGAGCTAGCATAACAGCCTAATATAGGCGATGCTGCAACGGATAACTAATAAAACGTTTCATACAATTAATGAACTTTATCACTCACATTCTGAGTTTTTCTGGGTGGTTATATATCCATGCAGATCGTCTTCGAATAAGCCATCACTGTTATAGGCCTATGTTATATGTTACAGGATTCATGACTTTAACGCCATTAATGTTACATGATGCTGACTGACGCTGGCTATAACAGTAGGCTACCGTTTTAACGTCTGCTGAGTCTACTGCCTACCAAAACATGTCGCTGTTCAGTTGAAGTTAAATGATCAAATATTGTTTAATTTTGTGTCAACTTTCAGACAGAAGACATGTTCTTTTCTGGTCAAATTTCACAGCTTCTAAGAAAGTCTATCGTCTTTGTGTAAACCGAGTTTTGAACAGAGAAAAAAAGTTAGGCTACCATTAGGCTACATGCAGGTTCTCCCATAACGTTATTGATACAGATCAATGCACCAAATCAGGGCGATTTTAGCGAAACAACGTTCCTGTGACAGGCTATCAAATATTGAACAATGGGATAACGTTTCATCATCACCTTTATTGATGCCTGAAATGTTGACATTGCTGAAATACATAGATGTAGCCTACTAAGAGGCAGCTGCAGACAACGATGTTCAATGGGTTCAACTTGTCCCTTGCCTACCAGCTGGATGTAAACAAAGCAATAGAACCTAGAATAAGTCACATGAAAAACGTTAATAGGTCTCTTTTAAGTCTCATTTTGTTTTATTCTGTTCGTGTTGAGGGGGGCTTCAGCACCATGGACAGCGAAACTGCAGGCCCAGCAGTAAGAGCCACTTTCAAGTCCACGGCAGACCATTTAGCTCTGCATACACATCATCTTGGTTAACACAGGCAAGACTGTTGAATTAAAGCTACACATAAGTGAATGCCTGAACTCCTGAAATTGGCTGTAGTTAAATCACAAAGCTTTCAATTACATTTCATTTTCTCCAGTAAAAGATATTACAGTATATTCTTTACTTTTATTTTAATTTATTAAATATTAAAAGGCCATTGTTAAATATATATTTTTTCAATCTCATTTCCAAAACAACTGAAGCATGCAACACAGATGCCCGTTTACCACTATGTTGCTTTTCATCTTCTTTTAACATAACCATTTGCTTGAGTTTTGAGAATCAAATGTTGTCCAATTCTTGCCTGATTTAAGATTGCAGCTACTCAACAGTCCCGGGTCTTCTTTATCGTGTTTTTTGTTCCATGATGCACCCAAATGTGATACAACAACAACAACAACAACAACAACACATTACATTTATATAGGGCTTTTCTCAACACGCAAAGCACTTCACATGGAAAGGGGGACCTCACTAACCACCACCAATGTGTAGCACCCACCTGGGTGATGCACGGCAGCCATTATGCACCAGAACACTCACCACACACCAGCTTGAGGCGGAGAGTGAGGGAGTGATTGAGCCAATTATAGTGGGGGATGATTAGGGGGCCAGATTGAATGAGCCAGGTTGGAAATTTAGCCAGGACACCA
Source organism: Alosa sapidissima (assembly GCF_018492685.1). Classification (NCBI taxonomy): domain Eukaryota; kingdom Metazoa; phylum Chordata; class Actinopteri; order Clupeiformes; family Clupeidae; genus Alosa; species Alosa sapidissima. The sequence continues at coordinate 23,573,198 of NC_055961.1, forward strand.
GGGAATCCCCTACTCTTTGCGGTAAGTGCCATGGGATCTTTAATGACCACAGTGAGTCAGGACCTCGGTTTAACGTCTCACCCGAAGGACGGCATCTCCTACAGTACAGTGTCCCCGTCACTGCACTGGGGCATTGGGATCGATCTTTTTGGCCAGAGGGAAGAGTGCCACCTACTGACCACCCACCAACACCACTTCCAGCAGCAACCTATTTTCCAAGGACATCTCCCATCCAAGTACTAACCAGGCCCACACCTGCTTGGCTTCAATAATTCAGCTAAGACAAGGTATCCATTGGTCTGGCTGCTGGATAAATATGTCTGGACTACACGCAGGCCATTTCAGCACCTGGACTCTTCTACTATGGAGACATACTGTTGAAATATGTGCAGAATGCAGATTGGTATTGTTTTCCTGAAATATTCAAGGTCCTACTTTAAAAAGACTTTGAATGGCAGCTGAAGTTGTTCAGATTTGTGCCTTTACAGATGTGTGAGCTGCCCGTGCCATAAGCACTAATGCACCCTCGTAACATCATACAGTAGATGATGGCTTTTGAACAAGTTAGATGGCATCTCTCCTCTTTAGTCTGGAGGATGCAGAGTCCATGGTTTCCAAAAAAGAAGTGCAATTTTTGATTGGTGTAAGCACAGAAAAGTTCTCCAACCCACCTCAGTCCATCTCAAATGAGCTTGGGCCCAGTTACATTTCTGGATTATGTCTAAATATAGTTTCTTCTTTGCATAGCAATGGCATGACATGGAGTTGTAAGTACTGTAGCATTTGTGGATGAGAATCAAACTGTGTTTATAGATGGTTCACATGTGTTTTGGATTTCCTGAGCCCATACAATGATTTTCTTTACAGAAGCAGGTCTTTTTGAAGCTCAGGGTTGTAGATCTGATCCTCAATGAAAGTGAAAAATGGCCCGTAGATCTGGCCTGTGATACAGATATGCACCTACATGTAGTGCTTCTTCCTTGGTCCATGCTAGGCCCTTCTACTAGTCTACGTTTCATGAAAATATGGCTTGTAGGTTATGCAGAATCCTGCTGATAAACAAACAAACAAATCACACTGAAAACATAACCTCCATGGTAGAGGTGCTACTAAATAAATAAATAAATAAATAAATAAAACGTAAGCCTCTCTCCCACCTTGGGCAGTGAAGCCCTGGAACCAGAGCTTTGTGTTGTCATGGTGAGCACGGTGGTAATGCCCAGGCCTACTCTGGCAGGAGCGGCGTCCATGTTGATCCAGAAGGAGACCCAGGAGAGGATGACCGTGAGGAGGCTGGGGATGTACATCTGGATCAGGTAGTACCCCATCTGGCGCTCCAGGTGAAACTTGACCTCGATGCAAGTGAATTTTCCTGAAATCACAGAGGGGGTTAATAGAGAATTTCAATAACCCTTAATCTAGTGTTAACACAGCATGGAGACATTCAGCTGTTACCCTAAATACACAAACACTGGTGCATATGTAAAGTGAGACAGAAGATGATGGAGCACCTGTACGTCTAATAGCAGCTCCCAAAGTTTATCCTTGGCAATGCAAATGAGCCCGAATGTATTTAATAACCAAAGCTGTGCTTCATGGTATCATCTGAGTCTTGAGTTCAGTGAAATGTGTTTGCGTGATGGCTACTGTGTTGTTGTTGTGCTGACCGCAGGCTCTCACCTGTGTTATAGTACTTGGTGCAGTAGCCTAAGTCCTTCTCCTCCTTGAGCACAAACTGGGGCAGTACCAGATCATCCGTCACTTGCACTGGGCCCTCATCCAGCCACTGGAATATTAGATCATTCATAGTGTAGCCAACTGTAGTACAGCAGAAATGAGGAATACAGATAGAAAGAGAGAGGGAAACAGAGGAAGAAAATAATGAATTGCACACCGATAAATAATTCCGAAGCCTACAGTATGTAAAAAGTACATTTTTATACAGGCGCGCACAGATTAGCAATGTAAGTATTTTTGACATTTCATATAATGTCTTAGCCCTAATGTTAATTCATTTTGATGTTTGGTGTAAGATGCTCTGAAAATAGCCATTCATTATGTTGATTTTGAATGCATGGAACCACATAAGTCAAAATAATCATTGGGTCCCGTTTGAACTAATGGCTGTGAGAAGACAACATACTGCAGGGTTCAAACTGATATTATGTTCCACATAAAAGGTGTGTTATGTGAGGTTTGCCCTATTGTTAACACTAATCTATAGCAGATCAGTGGTCATGAATCATCTGAACTTAATTATATCTGATCTTTTATTTAATTATTATGCAAGAGTATTGATGAATATGTGCTGGTGTTGTTAATGAGTCTTCTCATGGTCTTCTACTGTTGCAGCTTTTGTAACTTGGGCCAACATTTTGGGCCCATCTTTTTGTGTTGCGAGAATAGCAGGTCTAAGACATGCTGACCTTGTTTACGATTTTGCCATTTGACGGAAATTTTCTTTTGGCATATTATGGAATAATGTGAAAAGATTTCTCAGGACAAAATCTATCTAGGCAGCCTAATTGCACAGGTAGACTGGAAAAGGTGAAGCTTACAGCTCTCAAGCTGCATGGTACACGTCTGGATATCCATGGGAAAGTTCTTTAGATCCATTGGACAGGACAGGATTAGAGTTAACCTAGCACATTAGTGAAAGTAACAGTGAAAAGAGCAGAGAGAGAGAGAGAGAGAGCATTTCTGTTAGAAAATACATATAGGCAAACCACAGGAGAGCAAAAGAGTGGCGAGAAAGACAAAGAGAGAAGTAGACAGCCAGCACACTATTTCTGTATGAGAACAAGCAGAGAAAATCAAGTCCACAGTGAGAGAGAAATGGAAGCCATAGCTGAAGGGGAAAGGAGGAGCGCGAGAGAGAGAGAGAGAGAGAGAGAGAGAGAGAGAGAGAGAGAGAGAGAGAGAGAGAGAGAGAGAGAGAGAGAGAGAGAAGTGTATGCACAAACGAGTGGGCGGCAGGGTAGATGTATGACAGGGCAGGCAGTCTGGCTAGCCGGGTGTGGGGGTGAAAGACAAACAGATTTTGTTGGAGGAACTGGAGGCATGTAGAATCTGTCAAGAAGCAATGGAGGCTTGTTTGAGCCGTGGTGCCAGGGGGTCTTGTAACACATGAATCAAAGGAACAGACAACCCCAAAACAGTCCCAATTTATTTGGACATGTGAAGAGATGAACAAGACTACAGCGCATTGCCCATTGCATTGTACAAAACAAACATATTGGATCCTAAAATAAAAATGACTGAAAAAAGCCTGAACTTCAGAGTTAGATTTACACTGAGTAAAAGACAGGGCAGCCTTACTGGACATTGAGAGAAAGACTTGAACATGAAGCAGTGGGAAAGAAATGAAATGAAATGCAATTAATTGCTAGAAAGGACAGGAAAAACCATAATGTCATTGCTATTTGTGGCACAAAACTAGGGTAAGTATTCTTGTGTAGCTCTGTACAAATGGGTGTTCCTACACTGAGTGCTTCTAGTTTCAGCTTACCAGATGTCGTTGCACCAAACATACTCTACAATGGTTTAACAGAGAATCCTGGAAAGAGCCATCTGGAGTAAGTTAATGCTGTGGCTAAAAATGGTGCAGAATAGCTGGTGAGTTAGGATGGCACTAATGTCAGTTGCACTCAGGAGCTGATGAAATAGTTTGTGTACAGTTGAAAGTTCTAAGTAGAAAGCCACCAAGACTATTGTGGAGTCATTCATTCAATGGCTCTAATCTGTTAGAAACTCTAATAGGGATCCTGAATGTCTCCCATGACTTTTCATGAAGCATGCACTCAAAGCTGTTTGACAGCAAGACTTGCACCTGCAAGAAACTTGTCATGTTTTAAGTATGCTTTAAAGTGGCCAAGAGGAGGACATATTTATGGTTATGGATATGGTATTTAGCAGACGCTTTTGTCCAAAGCGACATACAAATAACAACAATACAAAGTTACATTTAACAGTAAACAATTTAAAAAGTTGGTAAGACTACACTGAGGAGAATAGCATTAATAAACAAAAAATTAGAGTTGTGCCAGATTTAGAGGAGTGTAGCTGTGTTCATGTACTCACCTGATGCTGTATAAAACATTTCCATTCTGAAAGATGCGCAGCAGCTTGTTGTCAGTGGTGACCTCATGGAAGTTGGCCCCCTTCTCATTCGCAAAGAAAAGATCAGGCTTCCAGATGGAGTCCAGCATAGAAGGGTCCAGGTCCAAGGAGTCGTCTGGATACTCTTTGTAGGCCAGCCGAGGGTCATTCCACTGCTGCCGTAGAAACACATTCAAGCGATAGTCCTGTTGGGGAACAGGTACAGAACATGTTAATGAATGAGTAGTCATGTTGTTGCTGCCATTTTTGACATGTGTACCATGTGGTCCTGAATACATCTAGTGTTTAGTCTAGATGTTCATGATGAATCTGAGTGTCAGGTTATTTGGAAGGAGCAAATTTGAAACAGCACATTTGAAACTGTCATTGGCATTTCCACATAGATAACTAGGCCAGAGTAATAATGATGACTTGCCTGCCTGGGAGCTTATTTGCTTTAGACACAGAGAGTTTGGTTATAAAATGTATTCTCAGAATCACTCATCTCTGTTTCACTGAGAGCAAGACACAGTGAATAATTTCCCCAGCTTATGATGGTACTCGTCAGGACATGCAAAGATAAGAACGATGAGTCCACACACCAGAATCTGCTCCTTAGCGTTTTTTTAATGGTAAAAAAACGCTAAGGAGCAGATTCTGGTGTGTGGACTCATCGTTCTTATCTTTGCATGTCCTGACGAGTACCATCATAATCTGCTCCTTAGCGTTTTTTTAATGGTAAAAAAACGCTAAGGAGCAGATTCTGGTGTGCGGACTCATCGTTCTTATCTTTGCACCTGCTTTTCTGTCCAGCACCCAGTATTTATCGTTTTTGGATGTGCGTGCTGTATCTTTCTTACTCGTCAGGACATAACTATCCAAATGCTCTATCATTGATTGATACACATGATCTTACCATTGTAGTCTCTGTAATGGACCCAAAGCTGTTTATGAAAATGTTGCAGGTGACATTAACAGGAGGACCTAAAAAAAAGGATTGAAACAAACTGAAGCATCAACACAGTCGCAATGAAAATCACAATCAAAACAGTCCCAATGAGAAAAGATGAGTCAAGTGGTTCTCTGCCTTTGAGCAGAAAGACAACTCAGAATGTACATCACATAGTGCAATGAAAGTAGGTCTAAAAATTAGGTTAATCAAATTATCCCTTGTTAACTTTTTGAGCTTGTTACTTTTGAGGTTGCCCATCATCCATCGTGTGTATTTAGGTCTTTCTTACACAACTTAATGACTAGTGGCAGTAGCTCCAGTCCCACAGAACCTGTGGCATGCACAATCTAGCAAGTCATGTTAGCCGTCAGCAACGAAAAGAATAAAGAAGCAGAAAATGCTGGCAGCTATTTGAAAGACACTCATTTAAATTCCCCTCAGCCAGACATGTTGACTTTTCCAATGTGCTCCAATTAGTTCATAGGATACCCAGAAAACAACAGGGAGTTGTAAATATTTCATTGTGTGGCTCTCAGGAGAGAGTATCATTTATTGATTGTGTGTTAGTGCCATTAACCATTTTCATGGCCAATCGCCCGGGATTGGGCGCGTCACATGACTCCAAGGCTTGGCAAAATGTGGAACAGGGCTAAAATATGCATGAGAAAGAAGAAATGCTCAAAGAGAACTGAACAGGATGTGTGTCACTATGAATCTGCTGACTGGATTGGCCAAGTGGGAAGGGGAATGAGAGAAAAAGAGAGTAGTGTAGTGTGTGTTTGAGAGAGAGCGAGTGGGAGGAAGGGAGAGAGAGAGAGAGAGAGAGAGAGAGAAAGAGCACCAGCAGATTCCAGGTCTGTAGGTTAACGTGCATTGGAACTGACAGCGGAGTCAACTCCTCCAGCTGCTTGATGGCCTGCTTGTTTACACTGACTTTAAAGGCCAAAATTAAAAAGGGACATCACTTCCTCTACAGTAAGAGCCCCTTGATATTTCATTGACAGCTAGTATATTTTTTTCCTTGGGTGGTGTTGGGGCTGGGGTGGACAGTTGGCGCCACTCTTTCTCTTCAGGGGGGCTTGTCAAAATGGACCACAGAGAGCTGCCTGAGTGCTATGTGAGGTTTAACAGTATGTTGCTATAAGAACATTGGAAACATTCAAAACAAATTATTTCAACTACTTTGTTTCAGATGTGCTTGTGTGAATGATGTCATCTAGATATGTAAAATAAAGGAAAAAGTATACGGAAACAATTAGTGAAACAAGAGTTTGAATCCCTTATCTCAGCAGTAATTCATTACATGTGGAGTCTATAGTCAAAGGTATGGAACAAATACAAATAAAATGTAGGGCAGAATTTAGTAATAAGGTAGTCCTTTAAAATTATATGTACATAAATCAGATTAGACCACATTTGATTCACTTCATTGTTCACTCCTCTTGTGGATAGCCTTTGGGGGAACTATATGCATATATCAGCAAAATAGAATTAACACAAAGAACGCTAACATTCATAATTGTCTTCAGAGATGTTTGTTCCCTCTCTCTCTCTCTCTCTCTCTCTCTCTCTCTCTCTGGCTCTGCCCACATGAATAAGTTTGGAATGCTTGTTTTAAGTGCTACGTATATTTTTTATTTTTAAAAAATGAGTTGATCTTGGTTTTTCAGGGTTTTTAATAAAAGCCTACCCCCCTTTCTCTCTCACTCATTCTGTCTCTCTCTCTTCAGTTCAGTGTTCATATAAACATGTGCAGTGGAGTATAAGATAGCTAGAGGCTAAGTATGTGTCACTCACAGCACTGTTTCGTTCTGAATGGATGGTAGCTCATTCTCACCACGCCCTCCAGCTTACAGCAAAGGAAACTCCACTAAAGTAAACAGCCGTTTAGAACACCATCCCTGTCTTTTTCATCACAGTCAGCCTCACATTTTGTGATACATTCTGTAACTATGCCACAATCTTTTTTGTTGTGCTTCTGCATGGATCAATTCCAAACAGCAACAATAGGAGGAATAGGAGCAACAACAAGGATTTAACAGCAGAGATAACTTTTCCGTTTTTCAACATTTACCATTATAATTGAATGTGCAGGCATTTATGGCATCCGGATAATGGGGTCTTCAGCTTGGTGTTCTGCATGATGTTGGGTCTACCACAGGAATCCATTCAGCGTGAGAGTTAGTGTTTACCTTTGAAGTTTGGTCTGATGCGAGCATCATAGCCTGAGGTTCTTCCCATCAGCTTGTCCAGGAAGTCCGAGGGGGATGGGGGTCTTCTGCCAGGATACTTCATCTGGTCAGCTCCCGATACAGGCCTGGGAAGGAGCAATCAGCCTTTAAATCAGTGGCGTTAACACCATTAATCAGGACATCACACCATATAGAGTTACATTAACTGTGGGGTTTTATTGATGTTTCATGAAAATGATGCACTCGGTTTGATTACCTAACCGTATTTTACACGTTTTTTAAGCTAACTTGAGTGGGCAGTGTCCTGTGGTGCATGCTGGGGGTGTGTACTTGACTGATGAAACACCTGAGGCAAGAATTGAGGGCCAAAGAAAGACATTTCCTGTTCAAAGACAGATTCAGCTGTTGAAGCTCTGGGGCATATTTTAGAGGGGTTTATGCAATTAAGCAGGCAGTCATTAAGGAGAGAAACCCCAATTAGAAAACACAATCAGAGGCTAGGGCTTGTCAGTTTAATGGCAATTAACCAACTCAACTAAAGATCACATTAGAAAAATGGATTAGTTCAGTTCAGTTACTTTCGGAGTCGACATCTCTCTTTCTCTCTCACTCCTTCTCCTCATCTTTATCTTTCATGAGACCATCTATTATTATAACTTGGTGAAGTAATATCTCCCTGAAAAAAGTGCCAGGAACCCCTCCAAGCTATATTTATTCATGACTAACTCTAATCTGAACAGGGACCCATATGCTTTTAGAAAAATGACTAAAAGGCTTTACCTGTGAACAGTGAGAATGTGAGAGGGAACGTGTGTGCATTGTCTCAGAAGAAAAGCACTTCCTTCCAGAACATTGAGCTAAATTTAACCTGTTTTGCTCTAGTGAAACAGTTGTTATGGGGCTTGACAACCTGTAGACAATACTGAAAGTAGGAGCGGGGTCCTTTGACTCAAAAACAAAATGCTATCAATCTCAAACTCTGCAATGATAACATTCTTTAAACATTGAGACATTTGTAATGTTCACTTCAGAAAATTGCATCTGTTCAGAAAATGACATCTGCCCTACAGTACGTCAAGCACTAAATTGGACAAATTTAGAAACCGTGAAAATCATTTCAGTACCTCATCTTAAATTGAGTTGTTGTATGTGTTAATATTTAATGTTAGACATGAAATACGAATTGGTTAGAATAACAACAGATCTCTCTCTCTTTTTCTCTCTCGCTCTCTGTCTCTCTCTCTTTAATCTTCCCTCTTTCACTTTTCCTTTTTTCACTGTCCCTCTCTCTTGCAAATGTTGAGACACAATATAAAACATTTTTGCAATTCAAAGTAGACATTCCCTTTTCTCTGTTTTGTGTATACAGTATGAATAAACGGTCTCTTTCATCACGCTGTACTGTTTTTTTCACTGAGATACACAACATCTGACCGCATTTCCTAATTTCTCCAAGACATCCTCTAATTTTGTTCAGATTAAAACTTCAGAGGGAAAAAATATTAGCATGACCTGTTGTATTTTTGTGTAAATGGGACACAACCAAGTGTCCCAGGGAAAGCAAAGACCTGGACACAAATACTCCCACTGATTTCACTGACGTCTACATTTCATGTATTTCTCAGAGAATAAAACATCAGTTCAATCAAGCACATCAATGTAACACTACTAAGCCCCTGAAATATTGTTTAGAAAACCAGCAAACTTTTACTTTCTTCTGCCATTTGTGATGACAAAATACAGGTCAAGGCTAAAATGTATTTTTGTATTCTCTGATTTATTTTGCAAAATTTTACATATTCCGAAAAAATTCTGTATTTTTACTTTTAATTCTGTATTTTATACTCTGGTCGAATGTCGAAAAGATGGTAGAAGTTCACAGGTCAGTAAATGAAAAACCAGCTCCAAAAGACAGGACACCTGTAACTACAGTCAAAGTACCTCAAGTCTGCATTTTCATCCAGCAGGAGGCTTTTCATTCAGGTTTTACACACTTCCACCCCGAACCCAAAGACAAACACCCCTTTGGCTTACCCGCTGAGACCCAAAAGTGAGCAGGCGAGAGAGAAGAGTAAAGTCCGTGTGAAAGGCGCCAGCTTCATCTTCTGCTTGCCCTGCTCTACGTCAGAGTCCTGTGGTGAGCCGGCGAGGAGATGGTGCTCAGATGCTGTGCGTTTACGGTCGGAGCGGTCGGGGGGGTGGCCACTGAGGGGGAGCATGCTGTTGCACTGTGACCATGACTTCATGTCCTCATGGAAACTTCACCATCCTCCCACGCCACAACAACTGCTGGTGAATCCAGGATGGTCTCTCTCTCTCCATTATTCACGGACTGGGAGAAGTTTATACGTTTGTGTGTGTGTGTGTGTCTGTGTGTCTGTGTGTGTCTGTGTGTGTGTGTCATTGCACGCTTTATCTCTTTTTTATGCCCACATGTTAGCCTCAGGAAATGCAGTGGGAAGATTTAAAGAGGCAGCATCACTTCAGATGCATTTTCCCAACTCCAACAAGCGAAATATCTCTTGAACAAACACTCACAGTGTTTGTCACAGAGGATGATCCTCCAAGGATAAACACTTTGTCAGCGGACGTGATCTGGTGTGAAAGAGAGCCTCCACTCCTCTTTTCATCAAACAGGTTTCCATTTATCAGGCATTAATTGTAAATATTTTAAATTCCATGGGGGGTTGAGGTTTTCCATTGACTGCAAGCAACTACAGCAAGTTGGAGACTTAGACAATGCTGGGAGAATTCCCTTGTTCTGTGAAGCTCCTGTAACTTTTTGGACCAAAGGTCATTAGTCCAGAAGGAGTCCAGATGCTTTTCTTTCTTAAGACAAAACAGAAACAAAACCTCTTGATCTTTCGGTCATTTTTATGAAAATGAATGATTTGAAAAATCATTCGAGAGAGCATGATTAGATTTTTTCTGTTTCGTGATTCATGATGTTCAGGATTATTTTATTGCTACAGTTCATGAAATAAATGACCACATTTGGACCACATTTCACAAAGAAAACTGTGGAAGTCCAAGTCCAGTTGGTGGTCATCTCTTCACATGAACTACGACTTCATCTCAAGTTTTTCCTGTACTCACCCCCATGCAAGTGGCAGTCCTCTGTGCCAGCTCTGAGGAGTCTCTCTAGAGGTGGGCAGAGGCCATGATCATTAGAGATCCACGGTCCTGTTCTCAAGCATGGCAGAGCATTTGAATTTGCAGGGTGAGTAAGTAGGACACTCTTAATTTTGAATGTGTCTTAAGTCTCCTGAGTAACACTCTGAAGCCCACAGACCTAGTTTCAGCCGCTGCCACTGCTGCTGCTGCCGCCACATCCCCTCACGGCATTCCAGCTGAGGATGCCCCCATCTGAAGCCCCCACCGCCAGCAACAACAACAACAACAACAGCACCATCACTCCCGCCCCCACCCCATGCCACAACTGCAACCCTGACCACCCCCTTATTCAGCCCCCAGTGTTCTATGCCCCCAGGCTCATCCTCCCCCAGCTGCAGGTCCCATGGGGGAGTGGGGGGGGGGGGGGGGGCAAGGTCATACACTGCTCTTCTCTCCTTGGGTGGTTTATACTGTACAGTGACATACAACATTGTCATCACAGGAACTGGGGGGTGGGGAGTGGGGGTTGCTACTCCTGCTGCTGCTCTATTTTCATTTTGCGGAAAATTCCAGAACGTGTTCACTGAAGCTTTCGCCTTACTGGTGAACATCTTCAATCGGACGTGTCATATCGCTCTGTGTTCCCATATTTGCGCTGCCACAGTACGGTCAAGGGAACTGACCTCATTATTGCAAGAGATGGTGGGGGAGCAGACATGACATGGCATGGGATGGTGTGCCTGGCTTGCGTGTGCTCTACACGCCCATATAAGGGGGCAATGCAGAATTGCAATTGAGATGCTTGGAGCTTGCGTTCATCCTCCCCCAGTCTGAGCCAAACATTCATGACGTACCACATTCACTGGCTAGCTGCAGTGGCCTGTAACCTGCGCTGTGCACTGTGTTAACCACAGTGAAGAATTATTTCAACATCTAATCTCAAACAGGTGTTATGTCTACTCATCTTATTATTTCTAGTTATTACACGGCTCTTCAGAGTGCTGCAGAAAGTTCCATTCACATGAATGGGCCTTTCCAAACGTTCGGAGGTCTGTTAAAACTATATAATTACCGCTGCAATGTATATAATGACCGCTTGTCAATGGCAATCCGCTAGGCAGGGGCGTAGCACCAAATTCTGGGCCCTATGCACAAGTGGTGGCCATGGGCCCCCCCCCAACCAACCAACTAACCAACCACCGGCTGTAAGCATGAAGCATGAGGTTCACAACTAACTACTATCTAATCACACATTGAATTAATCTAACAACTCTTATATGTACTGTATAACAGAAAATAATCTTATTACCCAAGACTTCACTGAATTTCTGTTTTATTTGAAGAATGTTTAAAAGCTAGAACATGAAATGAATGAAAACACTTTTGGCTGAGAGAACAGCTATCTATACAAATTGAACACTTTTGGCTGAGAGAACAGCTATCTATAGCTAACTGAGTGTGATGCGTTTCACAAGTTAGCTTTGCTACTAAATTGACAGCCTTTCCTCATGAGCCTACTAAGTTAAGCTATTAGCTCATAATAATTTTCGAATTAGTAGGCAATTGAAATGTTGTGGTAGGCTATAAATCAGGCATCATGTTATTTCTAATTTTGTGTTAATGCTGTTTTAGCACTGATAATCGCGGATTCGCGGTGGTATTGAAGTGTTTTGTAACCTTCAGGAGTTCATTTCATTTGTAGACTATTGCTTTCACATTGGGCTCACCTTTCTTGGGAAAGAAGGCTGTTAACACTTGTTTTCCCTCATTTCTTTTTTTCTCCCTTTCTTGCCTCTCTTTTCTTTTCTGGGAACCGGATTTAGCTTTCTTAGACTTAGACATCTTCACACCGTGAAAGTCTGCATTGCCGCTTCTGCAGAAGGAACGTTACTTCAAAAATGCGCCTAGCAGGGGAAGGCGGACTGAACCATTTCGTGCAAGGGAGAGGGTGCCTGCCCTCAAACAATGTTGGCTTGGACACAATTTAATACATCAATCAACTGATGCATTTACCCGAAATATTTGCATCTATATTAGTTAACAACATTTATTAAGATCTTTAAATTAAGGAAATTATTTATTAAATAAAATTCAACTCCTTAGGGGCCCTCCCCCACTTGGGGCCCGGGTAATTTATTCCCACTTGTCCCCCCACTACGACGCCCTTGCCGCTAGGCATCGGGGTTCTGTTTGCCCTGTTGGGACTTATTTTCCGATAATTACCGGCGGACAATATATTATCCCTTACTTACAATTCAGTTATAATCATTGTTGGGATGATTGAACCAAGTAAATATGGTACATTTGCCACTTTTTGATGTTTGTACACTGGAATCATCTTAAGATGTATTTTTCATGGCATACGGTGAAGGACAGATAAACACCTGTCGTTCCAACTAGCTGCCTCTACGCAGTTCTGTGATTAGGGTCAGACCACCCAGCAGACTATCACCAACGAGTCACCAATGACTATCTATCACCAAGACATTAGTTAGCTGTTACATACTGTATATTAACTGTTAATAACTGTTTTTGTGTCAGTCTGATGAGCATTCTGTCATTATGAAACATTACAGTGTACTGTGAGAACATTCTATGTGTATACTGTAAGTGGGAACTAAAGCCACAGCAGTATATATCTGTCTTGTTACTGTATCCTGGAACTTACTTTTCCTGTTTGACCTGTGACCATTAGAAAAAAGCAGTTTTATGTCTTCCCCTCACATCTGTGACCTTGGGAGGACTGGGCCACTATAAAGGCTTAAATAACTCGGCTGTAACCCAGCACATGTCACAGCAGCTGAAAAGAAATAAAACATTAAGAGGTACTGCCTCGATTTACAGTGTCAGGAAAAAGAGGGAACAGCCCCACAGATTTTATGGATTACTTGGCTTGTGTTGCTCAATAAATAATGAGTAAAGCGGAATTTGTGGGTAGTATATGTCAGATGTACTTAGATTTATGCACCGTTAGACCTTAGCAAGGACAAGAGGAAGGGCAGATGTATCTACATGTGAATATATGAAATCATAAAGTTTAAAAAAGGGCGGATCATTCTTTTTTAAACTACGGTAAAAATGTGTGCCAAGGCCACACTGACTGAAAAAAAAAAAACTTTGTGTGGAATTTCATTAAGGGTCCATAGGTTATTTGAATTGCTGTCAGATAAAGCAGGATGAAAAGGAAAAGAAAGCTCCTTTTGCTTTTACAGAAGCCTCTCTGCACTACAAAACACAACACACAAGTTGAACCTGTCATGATATTCACATTGTTGGAATAAAAAGATTAGTAGAATAAGACAACCATATTTGTCCAATTTTATCACAGGGGAAAAAAATCAGTCTAAAACAATGAGTCTGAATAATTCATGTCATAGTAATGTGCCGTTTGAGCATACCTTGTAGTGCACCTTCACCACTCACAACTTCACTTGGCCGGTGATGTTAAACACTTTGTGTGTGAATGTCTCAATGCTGCTGGAGCCAGGCATCGACAAAGAAATCTCTCAATACGAATCAGTTCTCAACAGGTTCCACTTCACACACAGCATGGTCTCTGCCATTACACTGCACGGAGCGCAATCTCAAACAGTCACAGCACTCTTCTTTACATTCTCAAAACAGCCATTCAGTCATAGAAATCAGACCGCTCTCATTTATATTAATAAACGTGCAACCCTGTGAAGATTAACATTTAATCTAGTTTTTGTTTACCTAAGTCGAGAGATCCAGCAGATGACTGAAGTCTCCCTTAAAGAGCTCTCCAGGGCTCTCGCTGGTCTGATGCCAGACACACACACACAGAGTGCTGCATCATATAAATATTACAGAGGCACAGGAGAGGAGCAGAACCGGTCGCCGTCACCTCAGTGATGCGTCTACCGTTACCTCTGGCTCGGTTAGGCGTTCCAACAAACTACATCTAGAGCACTGGAGTTTGAGACGCCACATGGGGTTTCTGGCCCCATGGATCCAATGAGTGTCTGATAAAATCATTAGAGAAAGAGAAGGTTATTTTACTGCATGTTTCTGATCCATAGGATCCATCAATTTACACAAACTAAGAGTGGCACCTCTATGTTCACTCGCAATAAACACAAGCTAGAGTGTGTTCCTTATACGTCTTAAGTTATTTACAATGGCCAAGGAAAATCTTTCAAGAATGTCTTTTAAAAAACACATTTAACAAGACAAAAGATTCCAGCAGCACAAAAAACAATTCCCAACTTTTCCTGTTTTTGTTTTTCTCCAGTCACAAAAACGAAAAACGCTATTGCGCAACTTGATTTAAAGAGTGTCCACTTGCACAAAACACTATTTTAGTGTCTTTGAGGCTTATGAGGGTTGTTGGTAAATATGACACAGACTATGCCTCTTCCACAGCAGGTCATTAATATTAACATTATTTATAAACCTCAAACCACAAAGACAGACATGAAAAGGACTATGTTCAAAAATAATTTACTTTATTGCGGTGAACAGGGATAATGTGTGTAAGCTTCAAATACCTTTATCATTTGATTCCAAATGGCATTATTTCCAACGCAAACAATGACATTACGAACATGAATAGCAAACAAGGAAGGAAGGGAGGGAGGGCAGCATTTAGTGATTCAAGTGCTTGGACTGCATACTCATACAGCTCTCCGTAGGAAAAAAAGAATCGGAATACAAATGAATAGACCATATGAAAAACGTCCCTCACACGAGAACAGGACAGAGGATTCCCAGACTCTACTGGCGGTGGCCGAGGTGTGCAGTTGGGTGCAGCCATAGACTTTGAGGTACAACTACTGACCATTCAAGGCCCAAATTTTCCTGTTTGGGTTCCCGTGTGTGTGTGTGTGTGTGTGTGTGTGTGTGTGTGTGATCAGATGTTCAATTCTCAGTCTTCATGAATGTTGAAAAGCTTGGCCACTTCGTTGAGGTCTGCATGCTCCTCTCCATCCTTGATGATCTAAAACAGAAGAGACACAAAAGCCAAGAACTGGTTCATTTACTCAACACATTTCCCTGGACATTTAAATCAATGTACCATATTTGTTTTAAATATTAGGGCTGATGAAGAATTAACATATTCTAAAAGTTGTTCCCCCCCCTCCCCATCTCTGACCAGAAATGATCAGACAACTGGCTCAGACTTTTTTTATGACCACCTCTTTCACTTCAGTGCTCCTACACACCTACCAGCCATACTAAATAATCATAACCTCATTAACCAAGACAAATACTCGGGGCCAAATTAGCACATGCCAGTTGTGTAATAGTTCTGTATAACTAAAACTATTATAGAACAGAAGAACGCTGGAAAAATACACCTTCACATATTTAAAAAACTTTTCAAAATGAAAAATTCAAAAATGTATCTCTAGCAATAAATGGCATCATATCAGTGTTTTAGACAAGTCTGTTCACACAGCGAAGGGGGAAAAACAAAACTTGAACAGCGTTTGAACATTCCATAAACATAACATTCGGAGCAGTCGAGTGTCAAATCTGACCCATATTTTTGATGCTGCATCCCTGTGATCATGCTGAACAGAACTGACACATTGCCATTTAGCAGAAGGGTTGTCATGGTGATCCGCTGATATTCCTATAGCCACGGCGAGGAATCAGTTTGACGTGTTCTAATTCTGGGCGACATTTGGAAGCTTCTAATGATTATCAAGTGCCTAATTATGTGCTCTTGTGGCTCAGCTGGTTCAGCAGCCAAGGTCATGGGCTGGCAAGTCCCAAGCTGCTCAGCTATTGGTTGAGTGTGGGCATCACTGCACTCACAGTTCTTCTCAGAAAGAGTGTGGTTTGTGACAGCCATGAGGGATTTTCACTTCCTTTTATTCATTTAGAAAGCCAAGAGATTTACAGTTTGACCAGTGTGTTTCACCAATGCGTTCGCTCACTGGACACTCAACCCATGACCTTAGGGTTGTTACTACCTTGTTCTACCAGTTGAGCTGCATTAGACCAGAAAGTAAACGTGTAGCACAAAGCGGCTACTGTTACTGACCTTCCTGGCAATGGGCATTCTGTTGAAGACGTTCCACAGGACCACTCCCACTACCACCTTGTCCCGCAGGTAGAAGATGACGCCCTTGCCGTAGTCGTCCGTCTGGTGTGTGGGAGAAGGCGGTGTGGCGGTCCCAGCCTTCACGCTCACGGCCACTGCCTCGGTCTCACTCTCCGAGCGGATCCCAGTTCCTGCACAATTCAGAGTCCAAGAGGTTTTAAATACAGCATGAGGTTTGCTGCGATGTTTTGTTCACTATAATGTAGCTAGACAAAGTGTCTTGAGAGAGAAAGGAAATGACAAAAAGGTTTGAACAGAGCATGGTATTTATGGATGTACTGTTCAGTACCACAGCAAATGTACATTTTATTTCCAAACATTTTTTTCTGTTTCCTTATTAAACTTTTACTGTTGTTTTTTCAAGCATGAGAGTTGAATACTCTCCTAAAGAACACAGAGCCACAACAAACTAGAAAAATGAGAGAAAGGTGCGTTGGCGTTGGTATACCTGACTTCTCAGCTGCAGCTTTGGGGGTGTCTTTAGCTGTGGCTTTGGCAAATACACCCACGGTGGGTAGGCTGCTGTCAACAATACCAATGGCCTCGTATCCAACATCTGGACCCAGATCACTCCTTTAGTCAGAACACACAAACACACACACAAATGATGAAGTTAACAGCTCCAAGCAGCATATTCAGAGATGACACTGACATGAGAAAACAACATGGAGCGTAAATATAGGTCACTGCTCTTGCCACCCTGGAGACAATGTATGCGTCAACAATGTAAATTACAGACACTATTCTTGAACCCTTCCTGCATTCAGTGTCAGAAACCTTTCTCAACCCTCCTCCAAAGCTCAGCATGTCAGACCCTTCTCTTAATCCTTCTCCCAGACACTTTAATTAGCCCATCTCTACTGCACAAACTCAGATTCAGTTGAGTCCTATGCAGACGCACCGAGACAATGTTGGAGGATGAAAAACCCAATAAACAAAATTCTATTCAGTGACGTTCTTAGAGGTTTCTCTTTTGACATGGCATTCAAGGGATGAAACAGTCATTAACAAGAACACACACTTTCCGTACACACGTAGTGTCACATTTTCACTATGTATGTATACCAGTGGCAGACCGTCAGGGCCTGCAAGGTCTTCTCTGCAGGGCTAACTATTTTCAAACTGATGAAACATGGATTCTTTAATATCGTAACCATCTATTATTTGCTGCCTCTTTTCCTGATCGCTTCCCACTTCCATTTACTATGAAGTGGTTTGATTGACAACGTAAGAACAAGTGGGGAGAGGGAGACCAATCAAATTTTGTTCTCTGTAAAGCCCCGCATCAGGCCTTCGATGCGTTCCTAGCAGTTCCAGGCACATTACATTGAGAAGTTATATTTTGATTGACTGGCTGTAGTGGTTTAATTAGCCAATTATAAAAGATTTATTTTGGCGAGGTACATGGAATCTGGATTCTCAGTTCAAAAACAATATCCAAAGCATTTTGTCATCACACATTTTACCGCTTTCTGATTGACGTGACTTGATCTCACAAGTTGTTGTGGAATAATTGAAAGGAAGGAATACAGACAAGTCACAAGGTATTTAAAGTTTGGCTGTTGTTCAAGATGCTAACTTAGTTATG
The DNA here is from genome assembly GCF_018492685.1 of Alosa sapidissima. Classification (NCBI taxonomy): domain Eukaryota; kingdom Metazoa; phylum Chordata; class Actinopteri; order Clupeiformes; family Clupeidae; genus Alosa; species Alosa sapidissima. Next base: position 23,591,212 of record NC_055961.1, read on the forward strand.
GCTTACTAGTAAGATAGCCAACTTAACCTAACCAAACATTAATGTTAATGTTAGGTGTTTAAGGACATTACATATATGCCAGTAAATTAGCCTTTTCTAATGTGCAGATTGGTAATCATCAAGAGACAAAAGTCCCTAAGTTGAAGCTTTGATCGGTCAGTCATTTAATTGTGATGCTTGTTTGCAAACAAGCTAGCGTAAGGTTACAGTTAACAAACACTGACAATACTGCATATGTTCACAACACATAGAACTCAGGAATTGTATTTCTAAAGGGTGTCAAATCTGCTGCAAAATATGATATTGGTGACATTATGTTCGCGTAACGTTTAAGGGTGGGTGGGGTGGCAACCGCAAAACCCATGGTCTGCCAATGATGTATATACATCATCAGGTGCATTCTCTGATGTAAATGTAATCATGGCGGACTGATGAGGACATACCAGAACATGGACTGGTGCCAGTAGGGTTTGTTGGCCCCGGTCATGTTCTCGCCTGCCAGCCGTCCACTGACCACTGCATGGTCATGGTGCTCCACCCGCCGCCTGCCCAGTTTGATGTCATAGAAGCATGCTGCGTCACCAGCCTAGGAGAGAGTCAGTCACACACATCAACACAGATCATAATGCAATGCACTTAACCCAACGCATTTCGCTTTAAAAATATATCTAGTCTATCATCTGAATGCAGCCGTTATACATAATGCGGGATATAAGCTCTTAAGCCAAAGATACCCGTCTTATTTGTGTGCATTAAAGCAGCATTAAAGATTTGCTTTTGGGGTCCCCCTACAGTTGAGAAGTGCAATAATAAATTAACTTGTTAATATAATAAATGTGCATCTTTGTAACAAACTATTAACATAACTCGGATACAATATAGCGGGAATGCACGGACAGCAGTTTAAATTCCTTTAAGTAGTCTATCTTAGTACTCTACAGTCTATAGCATAGCAGCTCTTTTCCATTTAGATTTTTGCTGGATATTCAAATGGAATGCTGCCACTCAATTAGTTTTTGTGCCACTCAGTGATGGTAACCAATATGACTTATGCTGTGACATGTGCATAGTGAAGACATTATATCTTCAGAACTAGTTGCCATAGAAGTAAATTCAAATTCACAATCAGACATTTGTTGTGGTTTGGCAATCAACCTTTTTGCAAGCACTCAAATCAGAATAAGACTAACAAACATGCTAGCCATCAATGCCAATAGGCATAACATTAGCTGATCCATTGGTTAAACCGCTGACTTGTTGAATTACTTGGCTTATGAACATAAACTGAGGAATCGGCAACTTTTCACAATCAGATATTTATTGTCATCGTTTGTAGGCTCAATCTATGAACATCGCTAGTTTGCTAACTCCACCTACGAGCCTACTAGTTGTCGAAGGGGGCAAGTTCTTTAGTCCATACGTCCTGCACAGAGTGCAGTAGAAGAGCCATTCGCGCTATTCAAAATGATTTGAGATGTTATTTTAAGGTTATGAAAATGAAAAGTGTACAGCTATCAATGCATGTTGAGTACAGCTCACCCTAATTGACAGGAAGTGGAAGATGCTAAAATACCCACCACCCAAATGTTTGATCGGGCCTGGAGTTCAGCATTGACACGGTAGCCTCCAAAGTCGGAGTCCACTTCCAGTCCAGCTGATTTGGCCAGCTCCACACTGGGCTCCAAGCCAACAGCAGCTACTATGTGATCTGTCTTGACCTGCAGAAGCCCACGTGGAACAAGCAGATCAGTGCTCTTGCGACAGATACCAGGAGCTGCACTGTAACCAAATGTAGGGTGACTTTGTGACGTGGTCTTACCGTCCGTCCATCCTTCAGCTTAATCTCCACTTTGCCATTCTTAAAACTCACGTTCTTCACCACAGCATCAGTTATGACTCTCACCCCCTCTGTGAAAGGTCAAACCACAGGTCGCTGAATCAGTCATGCAGGACATTCCATTTACGGTGCAGCACAAGGCAATGCCAGACAAACCAAAACACAGAAAACTCTAACTGACACTCAAAAGGTCAGAGTGCCTAGGGAAGACTCTAACACCATCCAGAAAGGCCTTAGAAATTAACCACTCCGAGCGCTCTGTCGGGGTATGGAACTGAATGTACTGTATGTATGTCATAGCCCGAAACATTCTACATTCTCCATCCTACCAACCAAATCCCATTTTGGCAGAAACTCAGAAAATTGTGGAGGGGGACTCACCTTTTCTGACCTTTGCTGTTGTCCAGTTACTCAGGTACTCTGGCAGCACCTTACCCATGTTGCCCTTCTCAGGATACATCTGGATGACTTCCAGATCTAGGTCTGCAGCTGTGCAGGGAGAGAAGACACGAATAAAAGACATAAATATATATACTAATAATGAATATTTTCTGCATGAAAACAGATACCCTGTAAATAAATGGCTACGGTAGACACAAACCTCAAGCACTTAAAACTGTTCAGATGCCCATGTTGTACTACATTGTACAGCTGACAGGTATGGCTATTTCTCTTTTAGAGATGGGCTTTTGAAGCATACATTGCATTTTAATCCATGAGGATGGGGAGCTCATGGTAAATGTAATGCATCTTAAAGAATTCAGCTTACATCTCCTTCCCAAGGCGCAGGCCAGCTCACTGCCCAGGAACCCTCCACCGATGATGGTGACGGACTTGATTTCTCGTGAAACCTTTCCCAAGGATTTGAAGTCTTCAATCTAGAAAGCGTAGACACATACACAGAAAAAATGGTATGACTATAAATGTTTTAGTTCAGTTTTAAATCAGCTTTTTAATGCTGTGTGTCATGCTACATCTTTTCAGAGGAACATCAAGGACAGATGTCAACTGAACAGACAGCACTTCCATCACTGTGCTCACTGCCCAACAGTGCTCTCTAGTGGTCACATGCAGACCCACCAGGGCTCCAGAATAACTTTTCTTTACTAGGAAGCACTGTAACCCCTAAATAAATATTGTAGGAGCACTAGCCGAAAATGTAGGGGTGCCACACCAAAAATTGATGTGCAACGCAATTATTCACATTTTCCCCCATTTCAACGATATTACTGATAAATGCTTTGGTAATAAATACAGAAATTAGCATTTGCTATTTAAGTTTGTACTAAATCTAAGGCACATAAAATTTCTCACACAACGTGACTTAGGTATAAATATATAAATTATAGTTATAGGTATTAAGATATTTCCATTTTTATTGCAGTCATTTGTCTCAAAAACTGGTCGCAAAATGCAAGCATTTGGTCGGAGTCTGGAGCCATGCCAACGAGTGTGCAATACACAAGAGGAGGATAACACCTTTCTCGTCTTTATTTGAATGACAACCAAATGTTCACCCCATGAAACGATCACATCGCCAGCATGAGTTGGCAAGCATTGCTGCCGAGAAGAACTTCAGAAGAATCTTGAGTTAAAGCCTTTCATAGATAGAGACTGACGTAAAGTAAACCACCGGCCAATGTGCTCCGTCTGTGTGAATGCCCACTGTGCATGAGCTATTTGTTACCGCTGCAACATGTATTACCCCAGAGAAGCAAGTGTTACTAAGCTGAAACACTTTATGCGTCACATGCAATGACAGGACACGAGTTAAGGCAGTGCTTCATCCACTTACCTTCCTGAAAAGTGTTGTTCTCTGCATCACCTCATCTCCCGCTCTCTCAATCACCTGCAAATTGCGTGGAACGCCACCTGTAAAGAGAAGGAGTAAAAGAAAACATATAAAACGTTTTAAACAGTTAGTCAGTGACAATTATAAATCCAACATGATGTATCCAAGAGTAGTCTATACAACAGCTGTGTGTGTATATTTCACGATATATATATATATATATATATATATATATATATATATATATATATATATATATATATATATATATATATATATATATATATATATCACACAGATCTCGATATTTTCACATTTTCTCAAAAGGACTTCATGAATTCTCACTTTCACCCCGTTTTAAATCATGCCTGTATGATGCAGTAGGCTAGGATAAATCATACCAGTCCAATCGCTACCAATTATATCCGCATTAAAACATTCTTGGTTATTCACAAGTGGTTTCTATTTTAAATTTGCATGTAAAAGCAGGGGTGAAAGTAGTTTTGAATTCTTGCCTGTAGCCTACTAAGTTTCTCATAGGGAAAGTGTGCATGTAAAAACATACCTAAATAGGGTACATAAAGTGATTTATTTTAGCCTGTTTGCAGAGCATTCATCATGGCCTGTTACTTGGCTTTATCATTCTCTCTTTTTCTTTCCCTGCCTTCTTTGAAAGGCCCCTCTGCCTATCCACTCGGCGCAATGTATGATTTCAATCCGTGTTATTTGCTATTGTGGAACTATTTTTTCCAGATACCTCACAACCGCGTATAAACTTCTGCTCAATATGAGAGTCTGAAGCATAGACAGTAAAAGAAGGTCTCGCGGAGGAATGACTACAACTGTAAACAGAACCCCCTTTCCGTTTCCGGTAGCGCAGTGATATCAATGAGCAATGAGTCTTCCAACAGAAATCAATAGGATTTTTCAAAATGCCAAATACAACACGACAGAAACTGTATTTTGTTTTGGAACATCAACGAACATCACTAACCACTTGGTGAGTTGCACAGTTTTAAAAACGAACGTTAAGGGTTGTTTTAAGGATTAAAAAAACACGGTTGCGTTTTCGTTTTGAGACAGTCAGATGCGCTCATAGACAGTAGCCTAATCTGCCTCAATGTGCAGATCTTATAAATTTAATTTAAAAATATAATCTGGAGGGAAGCATAGACAAACATTTAGCACGAGAAAAGCATGTGTGGAGAGTGAGATGTGGTCACTTGCGCTGTCGTTTCGAAACAGTCAAACGTGCACATAGACATAGACAGTTGTCCTTCAGCCTAATGCACGGATATCATTGTAACTTTAATTTGAATATCTAGTATTTCGTTTTGTTTTTCGTTTCGTGTAACCAAATCAGAACTGCTTCCATCTATTTACCTAGCTCATTGTTGAACAACACTAGCCTATGGTACCCATAGATAGAAATGATACCGCCGCTTTGGAACTGAAAGTTCACTTCTTCTCGTCTACACCTAGACGTCACACCCTCATCTGAATAGATTGCTCAGGATTGGTTGGTGAGTGTGATGTGCGTTGTTCACGTTGTTACTGAGAGGGAGGGGGAGAGGTTAAGAGAAATGGCGAAACGGCAAAGTAAGTGTTGTGTTGCCGCTTAAAAAAAAAAAAATGATGATGGTGAAATACTCTTTGCGATAACAATGTATCTCACATACAGCAAACTGCAATATATCGAGTATATTCCGTATATCGCCCAGCCCTAGTGTGTGTGTGTGTGTGTGTGTGTGTGTGTGTGTGTGTGTGTGTGTGTGTTTCTGTCTCACCTGTGGCAATCAAGCATTTGTCGTAGGAGATTTCTGCACCATCCTGTAATCTAACTTTGTTTCCCCTCACATCCATGTGCACCACCTGCGCCACAAACAAATGTCATTTATGCCACTCCACAAACAGAACTGTCAAACCCACTGCATGAAAAGACAAAATACAGAGATTCTATAAATATTAAGTTGTGCTGAGGGCCTTAGAACAGTTATATACTATAAATACTAGCACCTTGAACAATAAATATTGCTTATAAAAATGAGAGTTACATTTGATGTAAATGGCACATGCGCGGAATGTACAGGAAATGCACTCACAAACATCAATGTTCACTCAACAGCCTATTAAACAAACTGATTTACTGGAAACTGTGCTTCACTCTTCAATTGTCCTTGTGGATGAAAGATGAAAAATACCCCAATTACCTTCCTCCCTGTCAATACTGCTACACCACCATTCTCCACTTTGGCCAACTCCGTAGGATCGACGTAAAATGAGGGAGGTTGGAAATAAATACTGGAAAAAAGACAAGAATAGACGGTCACAAAACAGTGCCATGTTTTATCATTAAACCCAGAAGACATACACCATGTTCCAAAGTATTATGCAAATTGGATTTAGGTGTCATAAACATTTATTTTTTTGTTTTTCAATTAAACTCATGGATGGTATTGTCTCAGGGCTCTTTGGATCATTGAAATCATTCTCAGGCACCTGTGATAATTAGTTTTCCAGGTGAGCCCAATCAAAGGAAAACTACTTAAGGATGTTCCATATTATTAAGCATGCCACAGGTTTCAAGCAATATGGGAAAGAAAAAGGATCTCTCTGCTGCTGAAAAGCGTGAAATTGTGAACTACCTAAACGTATGCGTGATCATCGTACTGTGAAGAAATGTGTCGCTGATTCAGAGCACAGTCAGGTTTGTGCAGACAAAGGCATAATAAGGAGGGTTTCTGCCAGACAAATTCATAGGATTAAGAGAGCAGCTGCTAAAATGCCATTGCAAAGCAGCAAACAGGTATTTGAAGCCGCTGGTGCCTCTGGAGTCCCGCAAACCTCAAGGTGTAGGATCCTCAAGAAGTTTGCAAGTGTGCATAAACCTACTATTCGGCCACCCCTAAACAATGCTCACAAGCAGAAACAGTTGCAGTGGGCTCAGGAATACATGAAGACTAATTTTCAAACAGTTTTGTTTACGGATGAGTGCCGTGCAACCCTAGATGGTCCAGATGGATGGTTGGTGAATGGCCACCATGTCCCAACAAGGCTGAGACGTCAGCAAGGAGGTGGCGGAGTCATGTTTTGGGCCAGAATCATGGGGAGAGCTGGTAGGCCCCTTAAGGGTCCCTGACGGTGTGAAAATGACCTCGGCAAAGTTTCTGACTGACCACTTTCTTCCGTGGTACAAAAAGAAGAACCATGCCTTCCATAGCAAAATCATCTTTATGCATTTATGCTGCAAATTCAACAAATGACCATTTTTTAGTTCTTTACAACCTATAAAATGTCTTGAAACTCTGTTGTGCACAATAATTTGGAACAGTGCATTTTGAGTTTATTTTTGGAAAAAAATACTGTTTTTGGGAGGTTTGTTCAATAAAATTCGAATTATACTCTAACGGTTGAGGACTTGAAAATTATACTGACTGTGCATCAACTATTTAGGAAATTGTTTTGTATTGTAATGTAATTTGCATAATAATTTGGAACGCAGTATAAGAACAAAAAGGGGCAATACATCCTGTGTTTGTTTTTGTAGCAAGCAGCCGCAATATTGCAAATGCTGACAAGCAGATCTTCAACATTTACCTTATTATTGATCTATATGATTTTAAAGCACAACACTGGATACTTAAAACTAAAACTAAATGACCGAGTCATGTAACACTCCTATATGCAGAATACATACAATTACCTCTAAGGGATGCAGCTGCACTTAACCTCTTTCCACTTCAGTATGTAACTATGTCATCTGCCAGTTTAATTTTATTAACCTTAAGGCCTTGCAAAAGCATTTTTTCACATTAACAAGCCGTCACAAGAGCGTCCAAAATGCTCCATGACACACACGCACAGACCCACACCCCTGCTAATAGGCACTCCCCGCACGCACCGTGCAAACACACACACACGCACAGACCCACACCCCTGCTAATAGGCACGCCCCGCACGCACCGTGCAAACACACACACACGCACAGACCCACACCCCTGCTAATAGGCACGCCCCGCACGCACCGTGCAAACACACACACACGCACAGACCCACACCCCTGCTAATAGGCACGCCCCGCACGCACCGTGCAAACACACACACACGCACAGACCCACACCCCTGCTAATAGGCACGCCCCGCACGCACCGTGCAAACACACACACCTCCTTTCTTTGCCATTCCACTGTTTAAAGCGCAGCGACTCCGTCACCTCTGGGTCATCGGAGAACCACAGCTCTTTGGAGAGAGGGGGTCGCATGTAAGGGAGATCTGGCTCATCTGTGATAATCAGCACCTGTGCAAACACACTATACTTAGCAATCCAGTCAAACAAAGCACACTGGCTCACATGCATGCAATACATATTGCAGAGTTACATATAGGTTAACATAATAAATAGTTTTCAGGTAATGTGTTCAATAGCAAACAAATCCATTGATGTTGATGACAATGGCTGTCAGTACTGACTTGCATGGCGGTAGTTTCATTTTCATTTCACATAAAATCAATGATGGACCCAGCCTAAGTCTGGGATTACACTTTCAGTAATATTAGTCATAATCTCTGTACTCTCTGGCATAGAACAACTGAAACTATTATCATCTATGATTAAGCTGCCAGACAAAACACTGCGTGTTTTTTTTCCGGTCACATACAACACGGTAACTCAAACTACACATTTCAATTAAATGCGATTACTGTATGTTCAACTGCTCACACTGCAAGAAAGCTGACACCAATTTCTGACATGCCAGAAATCCAGTAGGACAGGGTGGGAGCTTAAACAGTGATTGTTATGTCCTTTAACTGGGCACTGTCAGCCTGGTCAATCTACACAACATATCGGACAGGACCCGACAAATCGGGCCAGAATCGCACACTCTCTGCTTAGCATTACACAATGAGTAAGTGTTTGAAATGAGCTGACTCCTGACATAGGTGGACACACAGGCTTGTCACAATCTCTGCTCGCTCAGAAAAAAACACTTCCAAGTAATGTGCGATGAGAAGCACAGCTCTGCTTACCCTGGCACCTGGGTCCCTCGCCCGGATGGACCTGGCCGCTGCAAAGGAGGCAGTGCCTCCACCAATCAGGAGGTAGGGGGCGTGTTCAAGCACCGGAGCGGGGGTGGACTCTGTGGGGGCTGCAGGAGCAGGTGTTGGCGTCACAGGGGCTGCAGCTGGCGTTGGGGCGGCGGGTGCTAAAGAGGATTTGGGGTGGGGGGGGGGGGGGGGACAGAAAGGAAAGCACAATGTTAACAGTGCACATTGGCTGGTTTGTTAACTGCCATCACTACGATGAGTGGCGGCGGCTCTCCACAACTTGTTTGTGTCTTCACTCTGTACAGGTGGAGAATGAAGGGTACCCATGTGTGAGCAATTAGCTTTAACCTTACAATCCTTCAGCACCATGAACCTTGAGAAAGAAGTAGAAACGTGAGGGATAATTTCTTCAAAATTTAGATAGAAATCCGCCATGTGTGAGCACTTAGCGATTATCCGTAACCTTGACACAGGGGGAAAAAAAGGAAAAGTGAAGGAATAGTGAATCTGTCAATAGGAAATCCATCTCATATGCTATGTGAGAGTGCTCGTACCACTTACTATTAACATTAACAGTAGGGTTTTATCCTTGAAAGTGGAGTATTGTGAAACCGGTATTGAGGAGAGACGGAGGAGAGGGTATGTGTTTAATCTCGAAGGGAGGGTTTATTTTTTCCCATGCTGCAATAGCAGCAGGGCCCTTACCACTCTCGGCCACAGGAGGCGCTATCTGCTCAGCAGAAACCTCAGGCGTGCTTTCAGCTACAGCTACTGGAATCGCTTCAGCTAGTAGGTGTTTCCCAAAACGGTTTGGGAAGGGAGAGAAATATTTAAAAAGTTAAATCTCGTAATTCCACACAGAAAAGGGACTAAATTCCACAAAGACTGATGATGACGACCACTATTCCCGACTGTTCTTACCGCTTTCCACAACAGCGGGAGAGGAGAAAGGTTCGCTTGGCTCCGGTGTGGGTGTTTCCAATGGTGGCTCTGGTTGGCATAGTGCAGTGTGGTTATTGAGACAAGAAATGTTGCTTGACTTGAGAATGGAATTGATGAAAAACTTGAACCAAAATGCTTCATCCTTCACTCAGGCTTACCAGTGGTCTCGGCCAGGGAGGCTGAGGGCTCAGTTGGGCCTTCCACTGGGGTTTCTTGTATGGGCTCTATCCATAATCACAATGGCGGAAAAACATGGGGAAGTCGTTTGGAAGCCACTCAGGCAAAATGAAAATAAAAAATAAAATCCTCATCTTGCACAATCACATGATCTTACCACTTGTCACAAGAGGTTCTTCTGAGGTCTTCTCCTCAGCAGATGGTTCTGGTGCTGACTCTGTTATTGGTGAAAACACACTCTTGATTGCTGAGCTGATGATACTTCAATTTTTTGGTTGTAGTTACAGGGGGGTAGGGTTGGTTAAGTTTTTTCCAAATTCACTGTTAGGTGTAAGTATTGATGTATCAAAAAAGGAACAAAATCAAAAGTAAAAATGGCAAAATTTTAAAATGGAAACGATAGAAGGCCCGGGGAAGAAACCCATTTTCATTTTCATTCGTTCTTACCACTCGTTTCAGCCTGCACGATTGGCTGCTCTGGTAGGGCTGCTGATATAGAATCTTGCGCAGGTTCACTGACAGACTCCAATACGGCTTCTTGAGCAGCTTCTGCAATGACTTCTGAAACGGATTCTACTGCTTCTGACACCACAGGTTCAGGAGCTTCTGCTTCTGCTGGGGGGGCTTTGCCATGATGGAGTATTGTTTAATCACCACGGACACGGTAGGAAAAAAAAAAAAGTACACACATCTTCCAGTAAGGGTCACTTGGTCTTACCACTTTCAGATGACTCCACAATAGGCGTTTCTTCAAACTGTACAGGTGCTGCCTCTTCTTGGGGTACTAACAAAACAATCCATTTCCAGAATTATTGTGAAAAGAAAACAGATGGGGGACTCGAGGCTCTTCACTGTATTAACGTTTCTTACCACTCTTCCCGGGATCCTCTGGTATTTCAGGGGTCACAACTTCCACACCAGTTGCTGAGAGCATAAGAGTGACAGGATTCCATAAAAAAAAAAAAAGTTGTCAAGCAAGCCCAATTCCAGATCACTACCAATCTTCTTGGAACAATTATTTTCATTCCAGCTCAAAATGACCAAATGTAAAATCTATGCATTACATTGATGTAGACTTCACATCTTCCGGAGAAATCTACTCTTACCACTCTCTGCTGTACCAGAGGGGGATTCTGATACTTCAGCCAAGACAGGCTCCGATGTTTCTGTTTCTGTCAGGAGTAAATGCAGGTTTTCAAATGCTGCCAAGCAGTCTTCATGTGAACCAAAAATGATGCTTTAGACTTTCAGAAAGACGAGAAAAATTAGATTGATGCTGATCAAAACAAAAACACAACAGCTAGTCATCAAGATAAAGGTCTTAAATGCATACTCTTGCAAAAATACTTGCATACTAGAGTTAGCTAGAGTTAACAAGAGATGCCAAGGGCATGTGTGAAAAGGACCAAGAATTTACAATGACCAAGAATAAACTTTCGTAATGGAAAGTTTGATGAGTGACACAGGCGAAGAGAGACAAGTGAGTTCCACTTGGGTTTGTGGTGTAGACAGGACACTTAAAGCATGGATATGAGGAGAAACAAACAGTGTGCAAACTTCACAGACGTACCCTCAAGCCAACCATGTTTAAAGACATCAAACCAATCCTCTCAGAGATCCAGACTCTTTACCATTTAAACCTTACTTAAACTTAAACTAGCATTTGTTTAAGCATGTGCTAAATTGTAGTTGGGTGAGGAATGTCAGTGGAGTTTTGGAAGAACATACTGGCGCAAAATATACAAGACCATGACAAAGAAAGGTGTGAGTGAAATTAAAAAGAGTAAAAATTGCATGGGTAAGATGCAATGGAAATATTGAACCATGCAGGATATGGTGGCACCGTACATGCAGGAAGAAGAAATCAAGCATTTGGCTGTTACTCGCACATGCATCTCAAAGCAGCATGCACCCCTAACCCCAACCCATGTGGATGCTGTTTGGATGCAAAAAAGTCTATTTTTTTCTGCTAACACACAGACACTGGTGAGACATGATGACAGGGAAAATGCTGGCAAGTTCTGAGTATAGGTTCCAGAACTCATTTAATAGAACCTGAGGGGAGTTCCGCTGGTGGTTCCGCAGATGGCGAGGGTTCCTCTGAGGGTGTGGACGGGACACTCTCCTCATCAGCCACTGACTGAGGCTCAGAAGCCTCCTCAGCGAGCTCTTTATCATGAGAGATCACACATCACATGGCTAGAAAGCAGCTTCCCCAACTTCCTAAACTCTACTGGCTACTAACTTTAGATAACTGCCATTTACACAAAGTCTTTTTTTTGTTTAAAATGCGATGGTGGTGGATATGTCTACAATACCCTATTGAGAAGGGTATCTAAATAATCAAATTAGTCATTTCAATTTTAGCAGGTTACAAATTACATACCGTAAAAACATATAATAGCCTGGCTTTAATTTGCTTCATTCGCTCATACTCAACCTGCTTATTTAGGACAGGCCTTTAATTCCTTTCACACAAAACTTCTGCTTAGCAAAGATGGGAATTGCTATCAAATTGATTACAGTATAAATACTCGAGCAATGGGCACATATTCAGACTTTATGGCAACCAAAGGTACCAAAGGAGTCAACACTTTATTTGGCCTCTCTTTACCATGATTGACCGTAGCCTACTTTAGTGCTCATTGGTTTCTGTGAAATGAACTTAACGCTTAAATTGTGGTGACTAACTGATCTAACAATGCATATAGCGTGTCCATATTGATATAAGTTTAAAAATTGAGGAACTCTGGCTAACTCTGCCTGCCTTTCATCAGTGGAAAATGTTTGTTTTAAGCAGTGCAGTCTACTCTAACTTCTGCGTGATCTAAGCAGCATAGAAATAGCTGTAAATCTGGTGGGATTTAAGAGGGTTACACAACCAAAAAAACTTGCCTAAAAATCAGACCAGAGGGCTCATGTACAAAGACTTGCATGGAATTCATACTAAAACATTGTGTACATGCAAACCTGGAAAGTAGTGTATGCACAAAAAAATTCTGATGTATGCAGCATTCCACGCTTTTCTTTGTATATCCCATTAAGCGCACATGCATGAGCATTAGACTCCACCCTCTCGCCTCTCTCAATCACACTAAATTTAATATGCTAACTAGAACGCCACTTGAGTACGCAGACCTTCGCGAAGACAAAAAGACCTATCCTGGTAGGCCTACACAAAGTTGATCCATTTCAATTTTAGCAGGTTACAAATTACATACCGTAAAAACATATAATAGCCTGGCTTTAATTTGCTTCATTCGCTCATACTCAACCTGCTTATTTAGGACAGGCCTTTAATTCCTTTCACACAAAACTTCTGCTTAGCAAAGATGGGAATTGTTATCAAATTGATTACAGTATAAATACTCGAGCAGTGGGCACATATTCAGACTTTTTGGCAACCAAAGGTACCAAAGGAGTCAACACTTTATTTGGCCACCATGCCCCAACATTGCAATTTCTGGATCATATTCCTATAATTTGCACACAAGTATAACAATAATGCGAATGCTTACTCGAGGAAAGTCAAAGTATGCCGTCAATCACACTAAGGGAAATAGCTACAACTCGCATTTATTAGTCAGGCTATAGCTAAGTATACACTTGGATGATCCTGTTCCATGGGCTCCTGCAAAGTTGTTGCATAGCTTAGCAGTACTTGCACATGTTGCATGTCCATTTATCTAGAAACATAGACCTACCTCGAAGTGTTTTCATTTTAACAACCCATATTTCACAATATACTGTGCAAATAAAGGCCTAGACTCATGATCAACTGTTGTTGCGCTGCATTGCCTCTAAGTGTAGCCAACTGACAATACACATTGGAAATGTGCGTACGCCAGACATGAAGTTGGTGTGGAGAAACCCGAGAGAAACTCACGCTCATTTACTCTTGATACATCTGACTGTCAGTGTGAAAGATGGCGTACGCAACATTTTTGTGCAAACGCAAGCTTTGTACATAAGCCCCCAGGCCTTTATTGAGACCTGCCCTTAGTTGTCCAAATCTGGAGCCATACCAGTAAGAGGGGTCTGTGTCTAATTGGGACTAGGCTTTTTTTTAATCAAGTTTTTACTGCAATAAGAATGCTGACCTGACCTCACCTGCTAATATCCTACAGTAAATTGTTCAAATAACAATGTTATCAGAGCAACTGTGTAATTATAAAGGGTGTAGACTTAAAACAGTCACCATGGCTGGTGAACAGTCATTTAAATGGTTTTTAATGGCTAGAAAGTGTGTCTACATTCCCTCCAAGGTGTTGATTCTCTCTGTGTGTTGGAGCCTGTAGCCCTGGTAAGTGAAGGCCTTTAATCCTCTTAAAACATTCACTGATCCCTGTAGACCCATCTGACACCAAGCCTCTCATACTCAACTACAGAGCCACAGCTACTGAATTGTTAAGGTCTTTGTCTACTGGCAAAGGTAAAGATCCCAAAAAGTGACCTATAAGTGTAACTGAAGAGGGCATTGCAAATAGCACTTACTGGCAATAAAATTAATAGATGGTGAGAAAAACAGTGAAACATCTCAGGCTTAAATCTTAGAGAGAAGCTTAGCAAGATGAGCTACAGAGACTATGAGCATCAGCTTAAGCAGGGATGGGGAGATAAAATGAGATGAAGCGAACATGTTTTAATGTAGGTTAACCACACTGCGATTCAAGTCCAAGAGAGCTGCAGGTTACTCTCAAAATTTACATAAGACAGGGATTAAAGTGAAAAAAAAAATCGTTTGACTGAACTTTTTTCAGGCCATAAGTCATACGTTGTTCATGCCTATCTATAGAGATAGCACCCCTTTTGCGGTCGCGACCTATTAATTTTTAATGTACAAAAAGATGCAAACAGCAAAGTAAAGGGAGTATTCACCTTATTCACACGGCGACCATTGTTTAAACCAAAACGAGGCTACAGGGTACACTTACTATATAATTAATGCCACCTACAGGTGAATGCATAGAACATAACAATCCGTTTGTGTACCCTGTAGCCTCGTTTTAGCCGCCAATGGCCGCCATGTGAATAAGGCGAATTGGGAGTGTTTTTGATTGAGATTGAGTTTTCCTGATGAACAAAACAATATTTCAGTACCATCCCTGACCATTGCTGACAAGCCATTGCCGTTCTTTTCTACTGCAGCAATATTGTAGAAGGGCTTTAACTACACTCTTATTTAATTACTTCAGGCCAAAAGTGTTTAAAGGGGAGATTTTTTTCTTTTCTTGTTAATATGCAATTCAACACCAAGTAAAATCTATAAAATCAAGTTTGCAAGACTTCCCATTTCCTCATCAAAGTAATGAATCAGAACATTCGAGATATTGTTCATATTTCCATTTGTTGCCTCATCCGCATTTAATGAAAACGTGGTAATTTTGAGTTTTACAGACAACTCAGATTTCCAATGAGCAGCAATACTGTGTGTGCTCATGCAGGAGGTCTGCGCATTTGATAAAGACAATCTGGAGAGGTAGCTTGTCTTCAGCATCAGATTGTATAAGGTTGACAAGAGGTTGCGATATGGTGAGGGACAGGTTGTGTTGCGCTATGAAAGAACATGCGTAGCCTACTTTCTGAGCACAAAAACGGTCAGCCATAGATAAACGTAGTTTGTAGTTCTCCCACGTTTCCAACAGCCGCCCATCTCCATTTATTTTTAAACTTATGACACCTGTGCCTTCCTTGAATTTCCCCTGGGGATCAATAAAGTATCTATCTATCTATCTATCTATCTACCTTTAGCAACAACGCACACAAATCATGACGCTAATATGCGAGGTTCTGGTTGGCCTACTGGTCATGATTTTGTGCTATAAATTAATAATATTTTATAGCAATGTTTAAAGTTGACTATTTTAATTGCATGGTTATTTTTTGTCAACATACACTCACAACCTACTGTCGTTAAATGTTAAGGCCTAAGCAAAATAGGCTACAAGGCTGTCTGTGCGTCACAAACACGACTGACCGCCTTACTCAACAGTTTGTGATGATGACAGTATTATTATTTTATGTTAACATGCTTAGTCAAAACCTTCCGCAAAACCTACCGCAAATTGTGAAAAATATTGTTGTACATGTCATAACAGACGGGATAATAAATTGCATAGGCTACGGTTTATATTGCGTCGCTTTACACATATTAGTTGAACTGATTAAAAACTGTCACAATAATAGGTTACATCGGGTGCCATAGCAGGCTGTCTGTTCAAGTCATAGCGACACCCAAAATGAATGACCTCCCCTGACAAGAGTTTGCAAGAAATTGTCTACATTGATGCACGGAAAGAACACAGCCTACGCCTCTTCTCCGAATTTGCACATAGAGCTCACAATGTATCATATCCAAAAAAGTTAAACGGATTGGCCAACCTCATCAGCGGTCTCGATTGTGTCACTATAATCCAACTTTTAGACCGTTAGTTCTTTTTTTTAAGCAAACGCCCCAGGCCGATGAGACAAGCGTGTAGCAACAACATAAACAAAGCGAAACTCATGGCTGACGTATCTTCTTGAGCGGTCACTGATTGAGACACTATTAGGTCTTTAAACATTTACCATCACACACATTAATTAATCGGACCTAATATTTGTAGTTGCCTTAAAAAAAAGGTGATAGTCCGCCCCCCCCCCCTCTGCATCGATCTCAAATATGGCATTTCTAAAATCAAATTGACGGAAATCCGTCCTACGACGGAGAACTTTAATCCTTGCATAAGAAGTTACATTTTATATACCTGTGGACATGACTACTTCAGCTGCTTCACAAAACCATAACGTAAGGTAAGCAAGAGTAGTTTTCATTCATCTAAAGAAAACATTGTTATCTTGGAAATGGAAATGTTCTTCCAATTTGTCCATGCCGCTTCATGAAACAAAATAAAAATAACTCACAGCAGATATCAAATGTTTCTGGTGTCCATTTAACTTGCTAAAGGTCATCTGTGGATAACATATTAATGCAATACTAGCTGCTGACAAAAGATGACAAAGCATTGATGTCAATTCGTCTTTGATGGGTAAACAACCTCTCACCTTTTGTGGCTTCTGAAGCAGCTGCAAGACAAACACAAAAACAAAAATAACATTGGATGGTTGGGCTGACTGCTTACATCCACTTCAACACCAATTATTAAGCTGGTTGAAGACTGTATGACATGGGCTACATCAATAATTCATTCATTTTGCAATGCAGACATCAGCAATCCAGATTCAGGGATGCACCCTGCTTGAGACAGTTCATGCTATGGCATATGCGGTTATCAGCAGGAAAAGTATCCTGTGTTATAAGTGTGACGATACAGCTCAAATATATTATTTCAAACTGGTCCACAAACTATGAGCATACTTTCATTGATTAATTTATGAGGACCATAAAAATGTTTAGGCTATATATCAACATGTGCAGTATTGGAATTTAGGATGCATTGCTAAATTAGGGCAAAATTATGTAGACTGTTATGTCTCCACGGCAAAGTTTTTCCTTTTGGGAAGAGCAATCCTTCCTTTCAGGCCTGTTCACATTCTGTTGATAGACATTGTCCTAATCAACTTTGACCGTTTCCCACTGCTATACTCGGTGTCCAAAAGGACAGAAATGTGCATGTTGTGCCAAGTATACACATTCTGCTGCTATGCTCAGTAACTGAATCGTACAAACTGCCAGATTAACTAGCATCTAACACAACATTGCAGTGTTTTCAACAACATTATAGGAACACCTCATCAGTCCTGACACAGTGAATGTATTGATAGCTTGACTAACTTCATGAGGTATGACCGCTCCGACTACATGACTTGCCATTTTGATCCTCACCTGTCTGTATTTCTGTTTGTTCTTGTGTCGCTTTGTTTGGTCTGGAGGCAATTTCACTGATCCTGTCCTGATACCTCTGCTTGTCTCCCCGTAACGTACTATAAGCCTGGAATAAGGAAATAAAGATGTTTTTTTATGTTAACCAATGAGCAAATTGTTTCATAACAAACATTACAATTACAAACATAGAAAGTTCAGACTTAAAAATACTTTGCTCATGTATACTGAATTATTTGGTAGCATGAAATATCTCAATAAAGTATTTGGAAATGTTGACTTGAAAACTAAAGCTACAATAACTGAAGGGATTGTATTGTGGGGAATATGAGGTTGGAATAACAGCACTGGCTATCAGCTGTTGGACCACGTTCAGGATTCACAAGGAAAGATTGACTACGTTTCCATGCAAACCATATTCCACTTTTATTCAGAATAATGACAATATTCCGATTGTGTGCGAGTCATGTAAATCTGGCCAAATTCACCTACTCTGCGGCCATGAATGAAATTCAAGGACAGAGACCGTCGAGACATCATGCCGCAGATACTACTTCTACTGCACTTTGGTTTATTCAGAATGAGGCAATTAACATGTAAGCTTAAACAGAAATGTTTCCGTTTCTGCTGGACATCTTATTCTGAATATTACCATAACCACAATATAGTCCGTAATCAGAATGGTGTGCATGGAAACAGTCATTGATTCATACTTACATACACAGCTCCCCCTAAACATGTGGCTCCGACAAGGACGTAGTATAAGGTGTTGTCAGTGCCACCTCCCCCAGATGGGCCGGCAGACATTTGGGCCCTCTGGAGAAGACCTGGCCTCCTCTCATTCCTCAACACTGCCATGGAAAAGATTTGTGTAACAGCTGTCATCATACATAGAAAGCGCACAGTGTGGGTAAACGGGGTGACGGGTACAAGTTTCTAAACCTCAGCAGGATAAAATAGTAATAGTATTACTCATTACGCATATACAACCGGTATGAAGAAAAAAAACATGCACGTTACATAACTTTGTTGTCAACATAGGACCACTAGGTCAGGGGGCCCTATAGCGGAGCCAGGGGACACTATAGTGACCACCATGGGATTTCATGAACGACCTTGGATTGACGTAAACGTACGACCGCTGACTTAATGGTTGGCATACAACAATTTGTGTGTAGAATGTGTTATCTACTGCATGAAACGTTTTACCTATGACATGTCAAGTATAATCGCCACGTTGGCGACTATACTTGACACCTAACTTTAATTTGTCAAACTTCTTATCGATACTTAGCTGCTATTATGTCTGCAGGACAACTTTGACCACTCAATATAAAAAGAAAACTGATGCCTTGTGAGTAAATAAAATAATACCACCCCCTGTTTAAGGTTACACACTCGCCAGGTTAGATGGCGGATAAATATACACGCTTTCGTGCGCTAACTAATATTATTGTTAGCTAACATTAACGCCTGGCATCTGGCTAGGTTAGGCAACAATGACACTGAATGAATGGGGTCCCGGGGCCGAGAGCATCCGTTTTTAAACCTTGACTTAGAAGTAGTTATCAAGCCAACATTAACGTTGCAGTTGCAATCCTACGGGCGGCTTCTCGAATTTATTGAAGATGATTACGAGGCTTGCGTTACACCATGTGGACCTCAGTGTCCAAATGCTACTGCCCACCTAGCTAACGTAGCTAACCAGCGAACGTCAACAGCACTAGCGAATCCTACTTGCCTGCTCTTTTCGCATTCTGATGACACAAAGTTGAAGAGTTCCTGGCCAATGGCGCCAATTTTTTCCACACAGTTCTGCACTTCAGCATTGTGGTCTGCAGGGACGAACAGAAAGTTGTCCGCTAAAACTACTATCTGGGGTACGCTAACGCTGTACACACTTCTGTCACAAGCAGTAGGCCGGAGACTTTCATAGGTCATTCGATTCAGTACATGCTTCCGCTCCGAGTTCTAAGCACCGCCCTAAACACTGAAGGATAATTTCATTCGAGATATTTCAGTGGCTGACGTATTTTCCTTTGATACGATTGGTTGGTGTGAAAATCTAGCCCAAACGTCATGCAGGTCTTCTGAAGTTCTCAAAAAGTTATTTGACTCGCTATAGTGATTTTTTGTTTTTGTATACAAATTAGTTGAATATCATTAAATATCATAAGGTTATAACACAATACAGGGACATGGTTCGTTTTAGACCAATGGATCGATTTAAGGGTAGCCTACATAATATGTGACACTTTTAGTCCGCACAGCAGTGTATTTTGCGCCGCAAGTATTATTTTGCTTCAATTAATGCTAGGATGCATATGGCAGGCATAAAATTTCCCAACTTTGCGAAAATTTGATAAGAGGGGCGGTGACAACTGGGACTTCCTATCTAGAAAACATACCGGACTGGATGAAGGTAACCTATAATTAAATCGAAAGTAAAATAAAACTGATTTTTGTCACACGGAATTTGGGGTAGTTGCGATTCATCTCCATCGAACATTTAGCATGACCTCCGATGCACAAATCCACAACAACGACAAAATATCGAAACATATCACCAAACAAAATCAAAAGGATTGTGCAACAAAATGGAATGTTTTTCTGCTGACTTTGAGCTTCATTCTTGGCGCGGAGACGTTCATTTCTGCGCGTCTATTGCATGGTCTTTTCGAGGACATTTTAAAGGTAGGCTCATTAATGGCTAAGTGACTTTGTTAAGCCCAGAGATATACTTTTTATCACTCTGCTCAGCCGTTGGTCCACTTCGGAACCCAAAATGCTTCAATTGGTAAGTTTAATGGCACAATTAGCTTAACATTATCTCTTCATTTTATTTACAGGCCCACGATGAAGTTAAATATGGGGAGTATCCTGTTGAATGTCTGTACAAATTTCTAGATATAAACATTCAAACCTATCATCAAATAGACTTGGAAACCTGTGATTTACTCATTCACGAGTTCGGCCATGGAGCCCAAAGGGTAAGCTTGCTTCATTGCTTCACTGTACTATTTTGCAGTCTAGCATACAGTAATGGCTATTTCCCTTATTGATGATCTTTGATTTCATGTTTTTAGCGGCTGCAGTGGGACATAAAAAATGTCATCTTTGAATCTATGGATGGTGAGTGTAATTTAACATATGAACATGTAGGCTAGGTCTATGATACAAACCGTATTGAATAATCCAATTTTTTCTTCAATGTCAGAATGCAATATAAGCCAGAAGTATCTACCTGCTATTCATGTTGGAGCGGAGACTGAACTTCGCCAGCTTAATCATCTACCAGGTACAACATTTTACCTGTTTAAAGGAGATATAAGGTTATCAGATTTTAGGTTAGAGGTCAGAGGTTATGAGATTAACACTGCATATAGACATTTTTTAAAGGCTGTAAACCATAGCTTGCAAATGGATCTCCATGGGCCTGTCAGGACCAAATCTGAAGTCTTAAAGAGGAGGCTATTAGGATTACAGTATGCCTAAAGACTGAAATAATGTATATTCAAGCTTACCATGCTGTTGCTACAGTTGCAGCTGAAAGGGAGCACTCATTTATTGAAATTATTAGATGAGAGTTTCCCCTGACCTACGCCTTTACAGGGTGCCCTCCGCTTTTATCAGGTTTATCGACTAGAGATACCATCATGTTTTATAACAGGTGATGGAGCAAATGAGAGGACTTCAACACATCGCCTCCGGTGGAATAATATTGAGGAGCAGGTCACTGAAGATGGCTTAATGCGTGTCAGCCCTGACGGTGAAATTATAGTGCCACAAGATGGACTTTACTTTGTTTACTCGCAGGTTTATTTCCAGATGATTCCATCACAACCACCTGGAGGGAACTTTTTTCAAACAATATACAAGAGGACAACCACTCACTCACAGCCCATTCCTCTTGCAAAAGCAAGGGAGGTGCCGAGCTTAGATCCGACCTTTAACACCCAACTCTTCTCTAGCCACCAGGGGGCACTGTTCCAACTGCATAAGGGAGACAAACTCTTCCTCTCTGTTTGGGATATGAATGCTGTTCGCTTTCTGCCAGACTCCACATATTTTGGTGCATTTATGGTCAAATGAGTTTCATATCTATATGTATTATGATCAAATTATTTCTCTATAATTAAGCCTCAGGGAATATTCTACATTTGTTAACAAAGTCATATCATTTCATAAGAGGTATTGTATGTTGCTGTTATTTATCTATAAGACATAGGCCTACAGTAAATACACAATTCATACCCCAGGCAAATTTTGATTTAATGTTGATTTTGTTTGTTCTGACTGAAAATCACACTGCCACATGCCAAAAGGTTGTAAGATAATGTAGTAGAAACATGGAATCAAAAAAAAGTGTTTTAATCTTTTTTAACTCATTAAGTGCCAAAAACGTAATATTATGTTTTTTCTTCCCATGCGTTGAGTGCCAAAAACGTAATATTACGTTTTTAGCTTTTTTTTTAAATTACGAAACTAGATACTCTACACACCTTATATGTGATTTTGGGAACTCTGTGATGAATGGAAATGAAATATATGACGATCGTGAAACTCATGAAAACGCACAATCTGGACATTTTATCATAACTCGGTTGCCGCTTTGGGTCGAATCAGTGACGCATGCACATCAGGTCAAAACCAGGCCATTTTCGTGGGTCTATCACTAGGTGGCAGTCTCCCCAGGTCTCGCTGATCACTTCACGGAAAGTTTACACAAGTAAGTAACAGGCAACACTTCATATTTCATGAAAGACGTTATATATCCATTTCTAGAAAGAAAACAGCGTTTTTGATGAAAACTAGCCACTGTTTAGCTTGGGATTACTTAGGAACAGAGGCGTGTAGAAATACACGGTTTGCACCCACCGAGAGCTTAAAGTCTCACCTTTTAATCAAGCTATTGTATGTGTTCATAGCTATAACACAGAATATGCTGTAGCTGTACAAAGCGGGACAAAGCTCTCGAAAACAGCTTGGCATTCAATGAGTTAACATATTTATGTAAAATGGCATGTCCAAAATTATTCATACCATTTTTAAATAATCAATGGAAACATCTTTATTTGCCTTCACTTGTGCTCACTTTTTTGACGGATTGAGGTCTGGACTCCAGCTGGGCCACTCTAAAATGTCCATTGATTACCTAAAAAGGATACCATTTTTTTCATAAAAATGTTTATCAATCATTGTCAAACATTAAATCAATATTTGCCAGGTGTATGAATTATTTTGCTCTTAACTGTATTTTGGAAGTGAATATTGTTTAATAAAGTTTTGATATCAATGAAATAAGGAAAAGAGTCATACACAGAGCAATTGTTATCCAATTTTCCACATTCTCTATTGGCTACCTGGACTGCCTGAGAGTGCATTTGAATTCTCTGGCAGGTTTTACTCCCATTGCCCTTGATTTCTAAAATGACCAAATGGGTTTGATGTCAGCTACCATGCCATGTTAAAAAAATATTTTGGTGTGGTGTCCTTAATTAAGGAAAAGAGCAAGGATAAGATAAAAAAAAAATACTCAAGTAAACACTTAACCCAAGTCACAAAAGAAGAACAAGAACTAAAACTGGAAGAGTTATGTTGTTATTGGGGCTTGCTGAATATGTATAGTTTTTGGAGCAGACAAACCTGTTAGCGAATTTGCTCTGCAGGTCAGTCTGGAAAGGATCCCATGGACACGCATATCCAAATGACCAAAAACGCAGGATCCAATCACAATTGCTTGCATTCAACACAACCAATGGCTAGTTAGATAATGTCTGAGCTTCGTCATGCGCCATGCTTACCCCATCTTTAACCAAAATATTGAAGTGCATGTCAACGCAAGATGAGCCAAAGCTAGATACTGATCTGTTGGGGAATGGCTGTATTATGGGAATACCAGAAGCTCAGTTTTGGTGAGATTGATCTGAAGGTGTCGTTCGTTCATCCAGACTGAAATATCCCAGAGGCATGCAGAAATTGTAATCATCAGGTGGGTAAGTCAGGTAAAGGGTAAAGTTGAGTATCATCCACATAACAGTAATAGGAAAATTCATGGGAGCAAATCATCTCACCAAGGATGTGGTGTTATAGGCAACTGATATTTGGCCGTGAGGCACACCTACAGTGAGGTTAAGACTTTGATACCTGTCATTGCCAAGGCACACTGAATGAATTTCCTTGAGATAGGATGCAAAGAGCCTTCCCAGATTTTTTTTTTTAACCTCAGATAACTTAGAGGAGAATGAAACTTGAGTAAGCTACTTGAAAACCACTACAGGAACTCATGACAAGAAGGGAGACTGTATTTTTCTTAGGTGTAGGATAACCATTGATTGTTTAAAAAAAAAGGAACTTCTCCGGAACTCAGTAAGTGATAACGGCCGCCGAGGCTATCTCACCGAGCTGCAAGAGCTCTCCAGCATCTCCGATCCACCCGAACGCGCTTGTGTCTGTCCCTGACAGGATGAGCGTGGAGCGCTGTGAACCATGCTTGGAGATCCCGCATGTGGAGAAGGCCGAGGGGAACCGCATGCGAAGCCGCCGCCATTAGCCCCAGAAGGTGCTGACATTGGCACACGGTGACCATAGCGTCTCGGCGAAAAACGCTGATGCAGTGCTGAAGGCCTGCCCGACGTGCCTGAGACAATGACACTGTCATGCCCATCCCCATTCCCAGGTAGGGGATTGCCTGCGCGGGTGCGAGTCAGCTCTTTGGCCAATTCACCTGGAAACCTAGCCGCTCGAGATGGCCTAGCGTCTCGGCTACATGCTGTTCCAGAAGGGCCCTGGAGTCTGCCAGTAAGACCCAGTCGTCCAGATAGTTCAATATGCGAATACCTCGCCTCCTGAGAGGGGCCAACGCTTCCTGAACGACCTTGGTGAAGGTGCGGGGCGCTAGAGCCAGCCCAAAGCATAAAACCGAAACCACACCTCTGTTTTCTGTGCCGAGGATGAATCGGAACATGAAAATATGCATCTTTCAAGTCTCTCGTGACCATCCAATCCCCCTGCTGCATGCTCTGAACAATGCGCTGCAACGTCAGCGTCTTGAATGGTATATTTGATGTATTGAAGTATGCGTTTAGTGGCCGGAGGTCCAGAATGGGCCGAAGGCTGCCATCCTTCTTGGGAACCAAAAAATACTGACTATACACCCCCTCCATCCACTGGCCCCGTGGCACCAGGCGTATGGCCTGCTTGGCCGCCAGCTCCCGGATCTCCCTGAGGAGTGCCAGGGTGCGTATGGGCGAGACCCTTGTCCGCCTGATATCCGTGAAGACGGGAGGAGCATGGGCGAACTGTAGCTCGTACCCGTGCTCCAGCGTATGGAGAACCCATTGGGAGTTTGTGCACTTCTGCCACTCCGCACTCCATCAAGCCTGGGGCCGGCTGTGTGTCTGCCACAGGCCGTAGCGCCATGGCAGACACACGGGCTTGGCCGTGCCTCATCATGATTATTGATTGATGGGGGTGTTTTTTAATTTTTTTTATTAACAAGTGCTTGTGGATACAACAGCGCAACTGTGCATGAACTGTCACCTTGGAGAATCCTAGCGCGCTTGGGGAACAGCTCGCCAACCTCCCGTGACAGTCCCAACAGTCAGCTCGCCCGAGGCTGGGTCGGTGGGGGCTGGGCGTGAAGCAGACTGCTCCCTGCCCCGCTTCCAGCCTCGCCTTGACTGCCCGTCCTGCCGCGGCGGGTAGATGCCCCTACATTGTCCAGGCGGCCTCTGCTGCTGCTGTTGTTGCTGCCGCTGTGGGCAGAAAGCTCTTCAGCGCCTCCGCGCTTTTCTTCATTGCCTCAAAACGCTCATGCTGGTCATTGTTGGTCCAAACAACCCCGAGGGGGTCAGCGGCGCATCAAGCAGCGGGATCTTCTCCCTGTCCGACAGTGTGAGCCACAGGTGACGCACCAGCACCACCAAATTGCCCATTGCCCTACTCTGCGCCAGAGCAGCACACCTTGACGCTCGCAGAGAGAGGTCCAGGGCCTTCCGCCACTCAGTGTGAGCCACAGGTGACGCACCAGCACCACCAAATTGCCCATTGCCCTGCTCTGCACCAGAGCAGCACACCTTGACGCTTGCAGAGAGAGGTCCAGGGCCTTCCGCTCCTCCTCTTCGGCGGCCAACCTCATACTCTCCCCGGCGTACACCTGGAGAACAACTGCTGTGTTGAGGGCCCGGCAAGCCTGCCCTACACAGGCATGCCTTGGATGCCTGGCCAGCCGTAACCCGACAGGGCTTTGATGGCAATGCCGGCGGTCCCCGGGCCTATGCTCCCTTGGAGCTGAATATGGCTTTCCCCAAGATTTCTGAACCTCCGCCAGGAAGTCAGGGATGGGGCTGGGAGGGGGCGGGACCTGGCGCCGTCCATTAAGGAGCCCTGGCGCTCCGGCTGCACCGGCCACTGAACGCCGAGCAACTTAGTGGCGTGCTCAAGAACGGTGGCCAGCTCTCGGGAGAGGGGCGCAGACTCCGGTGGAGCATCATCCCCTGTGTTCTCAACCAGGCCCTGCTGCTCCAGCGAGCAGCTCTCTGAGGCGACGAGGGACACTCTGTCATCGTCATCGGACTCATGAGAGCTGTCTGCGGAGGTCTCAGCAAAAAAGAGCCGTCCCAGGTAAAGTTGCCTCTCCCTGCTCAACCAGCAGCTGCTCCGGGAGCGCAAGCGCATCACCAGGGAGGGAGGGAGGGAGGGGGGCCGTTGACTGCCATTTCCTTGAGCACACGAGCCCGGTATATGACAGCTTTCAGCCCCAACCTCTCGCAGTGCGGGCAGGATTCGGGGACCGCCAACGCTGCCCGGGCATGGTCAACACCCAGACAGCTGAGCCCGCAGCTCCGACTACACCTCCGCATCTGGGCGGTCACCGACTCAGACATGCTTTTTAGATTTTTTTTTTTTTTTTAACCTTGAAATGAAAGAACAAACAAGACAGAAAAGCGATAAAAATAGAGAGAGGTATAGAAAGAGAGTCGGCAGCAGTCGTCTTCCTCCCCTGCAAGGCTGAAACCGATGACACCCGTCTCTCCTGCTCCGTCTACTTCTCACGATATCTTTGCCTTTCCTCTTGCTCGCAAGACCGTGTTTTGTTCCTCTTGTGTGAAACTTCAAGCGATGTCGCTGAAGAACCAAAAAGAGTGATTGTCGTTGGCTGTGGCGGCTTATTATAGCCGAGCCGTTTTTCGCATAGATATATATATATATATATATATATATGGAATGGCTAGATGTCTCATGGTGGAGTCTCCAACGGCATCACCGGCAGCCATCTTGTCACAGACAAGCTATCTGGTGGGCTCTGTGGTACCTGATGGCTCTTCTTCTACTAAAGGCAGAACAATGCCCCCAGGATATAACAATGACACCTTCAGGTCACTCTGTCATTACAGTGCACCATTGAAACACAATGTTGAGTTAGCGAGCTGACTGTGGCAAGATGGCCGCGAGGTGCGGACGTCGAGCTCCATTGGCAAGCAGCGCGGACGAGACATCTAGCCATTCTATATATATCTATGGTTTTTAGCGCTAACAGAACCTTAGCAGGACCTGTGAGAGGACTTCAGTTGCGATCACATGATCATAGAATGTATTCCCATTGGTTAACGCCGAGTAATTCGACTGAAAGAGAACAGCGATAGCATGGACAGTTAGCTTGTTTACAGTTGATTCCATTGTTGTGAAGCCTGCCTCCAGGCTCAACCGTCCTACTATCGTCGTTACCATTCATAAGCATTGATATGGAACGGCGATTAAACTTTTTTTTACCAGGGGCCTATTGCACAAAACTAGGATATGGGATTAAGCTGGGATATCTTGGTTATCCTGGCTCAATTTATTCGTAATCCGGTTGCACAAAAGCGGGATAGGGGGCAGCAGGATATGTTATGGTATAAGTCACCATGGCGATTTATTCTGTGGAGCTAGCCTGCTCCAGACCAGGCTAAGTTCCAGGATCTATTTAATTTCATCCCTTATCTCAGTCAGCAGTCACCACAAACGGAAACCAATAGTTATTCCACTGCCCACTACACATTGTTATCACATATAACTAGACCCACCGTCATTATTTAAACGTTTGTGATCATTAATTAACTTTTACATATCGCCATTCCCGACCTGTCATGAGTGGGTCTAGGTATATGTGATAACAATGTGTAGTGGGCAGTGGAAAAATTATTGGTTTCCGTTTGTGGTGACTGCTGACTGAGATAAGGGATGAGATTAAATAGATCCTGGAACTTAGCCTGGTCTGGAGCAGGCTAGCTCCACAGAATAAATCGCCATGGTAACTTATACCATAACATATCCTGCTGCCCCCATCCCGCGTTTGTGCAACTGGATCACGGATAAATTGAGCCAGGATAACCAAGATATCCCGGCTTAATCCCTTATCCTAGTTTTGTGCAACGGGCCCCAGTTGGTGTGTTTCATTAACTTGTCACCCTATATAATAATAATTATACATTTTATTTAAAGCACCTTTCATGACACCCAAGGTCACTTCACAAACAAAAAAAGTTGTTAAAATTATAGTCAGCTCATAAAAATAAAAGTCAGTCAGCCCAGCCATCTTGAGATATGTTTGTCTGTTTTTAAAGTCAGTAATTGAGTCACAGTGTCAGATGTAGTTTGGCAGTTAATTCCACAGCTTGGGGGCGATGTAGCTGAAAGCCCCCTCTCCAGGATGCTGGTTCACACTAGGCCCGTACATGTAGGCCTGCTGAGAAGGATCTCAGAGAGCGGGGTGTAAACTTCAAAGAAGTTGGTAGGTGGGGGTATAATTGTGTAGGGCCTTGTACTGTATGCCAGGAGCAGGACTTTGAAACGTATTCTCTAGGCAACTGGAAGCCAGTGCAGTTGCATGAGCAATGGTGTTACATGGCGGATTTAGATAGATAGACAGATAGATAAATACTTTATTGATCCCCAGGGGAAATTCAAGGTCTCAGTAGCATACAGACAATACACACACATTCACTAACAGCAGAAAAAGTAATTAAAAGTATTTATTACACGGCTCTTCAGAGTGCTGCAGAAAGTTCCATTCACATGAATGGGCCTTCCCAACGTTCGGGCCTATGTTAAATCTACATAAATCACCGGCAAAGTATATAATCACCGCTGTCAATGGCAACGGGTTGATTAACGTCTTTCATATCCCTCCGCAAGAATTCCGTTCGCTTATTGCAATGGAATTTCATTGAAAGGGAAAGTAAGCTAGTAAGACGTTGCCACACAACACCTGAAACTGTCAAGTTCTATCTGTGTGGCGAACTATTTATTTTGTCAGTGGAAGACACAAAACGGTAGCAAAATCATTTTTAAAGATTCATTGTGTTAGGTTTCTTTTCTCGTTTCGGCAAGTAGCCGTGTAATAAGCGGGATAATGTATTGTCCGCCGGTAATTATCAGAAAATAAGTCCCTTCAGATCGAAGCAAAACCCCTCTGCTGCGCGTCTCCCTGTCGGGACTTATTTTCTGATAATTACCGACAGACAATACATTATCCCTTACATAATATAAAAAACACAACTAAGCAATAAGGACAGTAGAAGATAAAGAATATACTAAATATACTAAAATACACATTATACTAACTAACACTTAATCTAAATAAATTCTAAAAACAGTATCCACATAGTGGTGATTAATCAATCCAGAGGCGCTTGCAATGACTGAGGCAGGGACTGAGCCTGTGATTGTCTGTGCATAGTAAGGTAAGGTGCTCTGTGTGAATGAGTGTCATGGTGATAGTGCATATGAGTAAGTCCAACAGTGCAACAGTGCAAGAATAAAGTCTATATATCTATATATATATAACTATATTAAGAAAAGGTATAAGTGTGGCCACAGTTCAGCTGTGGCATGGAGGGAGGGGTTATGCATATGTGCTAATATAGCACGCAAACAGTGAGGCAGAAAGACAGTGGTAAAAAGTGGCTAGTGGACAGACAGTATCCAAACATGGAGGGGGTGAAGTGGCAGACAGACTATGCAGAGAAGTCTATCTCTCCTCTTCCCTTAAGTGAAGCATTGAACAGTTCAATAGCCCTGGGGACAAATGACTTCCTCAGTCTGTCTGTTGTGCAAGGCAGTGAGCGAAGTCTCCAGCTGATCAGGCTCTTCTGCTTAACAATAGTGCGGTGGAGTGGGTGACACTCATTGTCCAAGATGTTGATCAGTTTGTTCAGGGTCCTTTTGTCAGATATTGAAGTGATGCACTCCAGTTCAGCTCCCACTGCAGAGCCAGCTTTCCTTACCAGCCTGTCAATTCGCCCCACATCCTTCTTCTTTGTGCTTCCTCCCCAGCATACCACTGCATAGAAGAGGACGCTGGCAACAACAGACTGGTAGAACATCCTGAGGAGCTTGCTGCACACATTGAAGGACCGCAGCCTCCTCAGGAAGTACAGCCTGCTCTGCCCTTTCTTGTAGAGTGCGTCAGTGTTGGCTGACCAGTCCAGTTTATTGTCCAGGTGGAGACCCAGATACTTGTAGGTGCTTGCCACCTCCACATTGACCCCATCAATGGGGACTGGTAGCAGAGTGGGCTTAGACCTGCGGAAATCCACCACCATCTCCTTGGTCTTTGAAGTGTTGAGTTGAAGATGATTGAGTTTGCACCATTGCACAAAGTCCTCCACCAGGCTCCTGTACTCCTCCTCCTGCCCGTTCCTGATACAATTGCAGTATCGTCAGAAAACTTCTGCATGTGGCATGACTCAGTGTTGTATCAGAAGTCAGATGTGTACAGGGTGAACAGGACTGGAGAGAGCACAGTTCCCTGTGGCGCTCCGGTGCTGCTGATCACAGTGTCAGAGAGACAGTTCTTCAGTCTGACGAACTGTGGTCGCTCGGTCAGGTAATCTGTAATCCAGGTTACCAGGTGAGCGTCCACACCCATCTGCAAGAGCTTGTCTCCCAGTCTGAGGGGTTGGATGGTGTTAAAATCACTTGATAAATCAAAGAACATGATTCTCACAGCACTTTTCCCCTTGTCTAGGTGAGAATGTGTCCTGTGTAGAAGATAAGTGATGGCATCGTCCACGCCCACTTTCTCCTGGTATGCAAACTGTAACGGGTCTAGTGCATGGCGTACCTGGGGTCTGAGCATACCTAAGACCAGCCGCTCCATTGTCTTCATCACATGTGATTTGGAGCATGTTATAATCCTCGCTGCAGAATTCTTGGAGTTGGTGGAGTAGTTTAGGGATTCCAGACAAAATGGAATTACAGTAGTCAAGGTGAAGGCGGGATGTCACATACGCATTGATAGATAGATAGATAGATAGATACTTTATTGATCCCCAAGGGGAAATTCAAGAATTCAAGATTGACAAGGACTTCTGCACTCTGCTGGGTGAGCGCTGGGCGAAGCCGTGCAATGTTCCTTAGATGGAAAAAGGCACTTCGAGAAATACTGTTAAATGTGCACACTAAATGAGAGTGTATGACACCAAGGCTCTTGACCTGGTTGGAGCAAGGGATGGTGGTGCTGCTGCCATCTACAGAAAGCGCCATGCCAGGAAAACTGAATTGCACGAATGTTTAAAGACCGACATGGGTTGAGATTATGCCTAAAGAAGGTTGAGATGCATCAGAGAAGAATGTATGTCTAATCCGTAGACGGGCTCTGAGATGCATCAGATGCATGCATTCATTCATGCCAAGTCATTCAAACTTTATTATGTCACATCCTGGGCAAAGGTTCAAAATTGCTTAGGCCAATAGTAATCTGTATCTGAACGTTTCAGCCAATCATGATATTTTATTTGGGGGCGGACTTTAGTCACAAGCCTATCATCTTTCACGAGGAAAACACGGTTAGGTTGTGACGTCCCACTTTTCCAACCCTTTGTAACCCAATAACCTAAATTCTCCCTCAAGACGTGTTATTTCGGTTCTCTCTCCTTTCTATTTACGGTAAGTTATCGGTATACTTTAGATTACTATACTGAAACAGCATTTCTTGATGGTTTGCACGTAGATCTTTGTAGTGTAGTTAATCTGAGGAACTGGATGTCTATTATCTAACCGTAGCTAGCCGTTAGCTGTCGCTAGTTAGCGCGAGGTAATGCTATGATCAAGATTTTATTAGCTGGCTTCGTTATTTTAACACCCTAAAGGCAAAAGTAGATCTGTTGTGTTTGTATTCCTCAGTTAATGCACATCTGCACGCTCGTTATGTACAGCTTTTTGCCGATCATATACATTCCGCTCGCACCCTAGACCAGCTGTTAACTTTGTTCATTGTGTGCTACCATATCTATGGTTAACGTTAAGGTATAATTGTTAGCTAACGTTAGCTAGCTCGACCACAATAGCTGCCATTGTTGAATGACTACTTGTTGTCTGAGAGGGGACTTTCCGTAATAAAGTTGGTTTATTCATCCTGTAGCATTTACCTGAACTGATGATTTGAGTGGTTAGATAGCTAACGTTATCTATGTCAAACTGAACAGATACCAAATCAGTCGGGGTTTGTGTCTGCGTCACTGGATCAAATTTGACCAAACAAGTATTATTTTCTTTTAACAATCCATTTCAAACACTTACACCGTATTTATCAGATGCAAGGCAACAGAGGGCCCCGTCCGGACCAGCAGAACCATGCTCCACAAAGAAGGCCCAATCACCAGGACCAACAGAGGAAACCAGGCGGCGATAGCAATGGACAGCACTCAGACAATAGTGAGCAGCCAAGCGCAAGTATGAAGCAAGGACACTTGAACACGTTCATAGTTATTCTTATTGCATATCCGTGTGATTGAGAGCTACAGCGATGTCTAATGTGGGGCGTAATAAAGTCGAGCCTTCATGTGCACATGTTTGTAGATGCTGGCATAACCATCGACCTTCAGAACTTCCGCAAGCCCGGAGAGAAGACATACACGCAGCGCAGCAGATTGTTTGTGGGCAATCTCCCCAATGGCGTCACAGAGCAGGAGGTGGAGAAGCTCTTCTCAAAATATGGCAAACCATCTGAAATCTTTATCAACAAAGACAGAGGATTTGGATTCATCAGGCTGGTAGGTCTTTTTTTGTCTCCCTTTCTCTCCCAGACTTTCTGTCTGCAGTTAAAGGCCCAAGTGAAGCTCCCATAGAACAAGAGTGTACACTGTTTAATTTGTTGACAAGACACACGTTTAGTAATGTCTTATCTCCATTTTGTAGGAAACCAAAACAATGGCAGACATAGCCAAAGCAGAGCTTGATGACACCCAGTTCCGTGGGCGTCAAATCCGTGTTCGGTTTGCCACGCACGGCGCAGCACTGACAGTGAAGAACCTGCCACAGTTTGTCTCCAACGAGCTCTTGGAAGAAGCCTTCTCCATCTTCGGGCAAATTGAGCGTGCTATCGTAATTGTGGACGACCGCGGGCGTCCCACAGGGAAGGGGATTGTAGAGTTCACCTCAAAGCCAGCTGCCCGTAAAGCACTGGACCGCTGCACAGATGGCGCTTTCCTGCTTACAGCGTAAGTTATCAGAGAGAATGACATGCATTTTTGTTTGTTTTTTAACAGGATTGTCTGAATTGTATCTGAAAGATGTAGACTGTGACTTATCTGAGTAAAGATTTAAAGATTCATTCGAGTGTATCTTTCTTGAATCCACCTTGATGTGGTTGTGTCTTGGTGAACACTATAATGTTCTTACTAGGTTAGTAGAGCAAAGTGGTATCAAAACCAAGGTAATACGATTCAGTCATAGGAAGTAATATGTATACTATTAATAACATGTTTTTGTACTGTAAGCGGCTTTGGATGAAGGCATCTGCTAAATGAATGAACGAATGAATGAATGAAATGATCTGTAAAGCACATAGAGGTAAATGCTGGTGTTCTTCATATTGTTCCATAACAGATTTCCCCGTCCAATTACCGTGGAACCAATGGAACAGTTTGATGATGATGAGGGACTACCAGAAAAACTTGTCACCAAAAATCAACAGTTCCACAAGTATGTGGAACCAACTCACTAATGTTCTGGTTCTGTAATGGCATTTGGCATTATATTTGTGCTATTGTAATACTACAGTACGTCAAGTCATTCTCCTGAGAACAGATATTAATTGTTGATTAATAACAAGCCCTCACTCGCTCTTTCTTAGTCCTCTTTTCTGTTCTGACCCCTCCATCATGGCTGTGCCCCACCAGAGAGCGAGAGCAGATGCCACGATTTGCCCAGCCTGGCTCGTTTGAGTACGAGTATGCCATGCGCTGGAAGGCCCTGCTGGAGATGGAGAAGCAGCAGTTTGAGCAGGTGGACCGCAACATCAAGGAGGCCCAGGAGAAGCTGGAGGCCGAGATGGAGGCGGCACAGCACGAGCACCAGGTCATGCTCATGAGGCAGGGTGAGTTGACGGGCCTGACTTTTTTTTTTTTTTTTTTTTTTAAATACAGGGATGGGGTTCCTGTTTGTCTCGGTTTTGCCGGTTGGCAGATAGCTGCAAATTTGTCCCACGTTATGTTTTGAATGAAGTGTAATGATGTTGCTGTTTTTTTTGTGTGACTTCCCTTGCATCTTTAAGCCATTGTGACTGGCTAGTAGAAACGACCCCCCCCCCCCCCCCAAACACACACACATACATTTGGTATAACAGTGTGACATTGCAAAAGAAGTTAACACTGAGAATTTACTCTCTAATCTAATACTGTATTTTAAAACATTGTTCCTACTCTTTGAAAAGACTAAGCTGAAAGATTAATATTTGACTTGTTTAATCCATCAGACCTGATGCGTCGTCAGGAGGAGCTGCGTCGCATGGAGGAGATGCACAACCAGGAGGTGCAGAAGCGGAAGCAGCAGGAGCTGCGTCAGGAGGAGGAGCGGCGCCGGCGGGAGGATGACATGCGCCTCCATAATGAGGAGATAATGAGGAGGCAACAGGAAGCTGGCTTCAAGGGTGGAAACTTCCAAGAGAATGTGAGTGTCCTGTGTGCATCTCTCTCTCTCTCTCTTTCTCTCTCCACCCCCCCCCCCCCCCCCCCCCCCCCCCCCACCATGTGTACACACAATCCCAAAAGTTGTTTTATGAAAATGAGTAAGATCAGGCATAAAATCCAATGTGCATGAACATGCAGCTTCATCACAATTTCTATCACCTTAAAAGTCAAAGTCTGCTTTTTTGTCAATTTCTTCACATTTCTTCGAAATTACGTTTCTCACTATCCCACGGTGAAGACGAGACATATTTTACCAATTAGGTCCACAGACAAACATAACATTCAAGTAAACAATAAATGAGTAAATAAGAAGTCACATACAATGAAGAAATAAGAGCAGCAAAATTGGGTTGAAATTGTGCGTAGACAGTCAATATAATAGTGCAAAGTCAGGCCAATAAATGGCCGAGGTAGTCCTGTTTGTAAGTAAGCAAGTAGCATAGTGGTGCAAGTTATGTAAGAGCAGCAGAAGTGTTGTGGTCAGATGAGCAGGAACATCTCTTGGCTTTGGTTGAACTTCACATTCACTTGCTGTGTGGCCTGTGAGTTTATTAGAATCGGCTGCTGTGTAATTTATGTTTTATATTAATACTAATATGCTAGCTTTTGCCGGCATGTCACAGAGAATTTAAAAGTGGGCTGATGTATTAGATCTCTCCATACCGAGAGCTTTGAAGTGAATGAGCTTGCACAGGCGAAGTAACAATGCTGTTAGCAATAAAGGATATGTTGAGGATTGCCACTGCATTAGGTGCATCCTACAGACATTCTGTACTACTCTGTGGAAACTGAACAGCTTGTGAGACGCTAAAAGCTGTTTTATGCTTCTGCATCGACTCCTTGAATATACGCCGGCGTGAACCTTTCAAATTATGCGTCTTCTGTGTCAGAATGGTGGACTCCATAGACTGCCGTTCTGAAATATTAATCTTATTTGTTTGACCTTTTGCTTAGATGTTTAAAAAGTTATCGAGAAATAGACAGTACATTCCAATGACCTAGTTATTGTAACCAGAAGATAAGTCTGGGGTTATTTGCGAGGTGTCTACCAGCTTATTTATGTTGTGTTAGCAAGCAAACTTTCCCACAACTGGCCACAAAGTGCTGCTTGCTGGCGAAGTGCTGATTACTGACAAATAGACACTTTACAAACAGACAATCCTGTTATTGTAACCAAAATATGTCTGAGTTTATTTGCAAAGCTTATGTCAGTGAGCTAGCATGTTGCTACACCCCACAGTAGGCTGCTTGAAGCAGCCAGTTATCAACACAGCTATTAGCTGGTTTGATTTGCATTGAGCTCAATGAGCATCAAACCAGCTAATAGGCTAACTGAAATAACACCCATGCCAATCTCTAGGTATGGTGAAGGGTATGTGATGATGTGGGGCTATTTTAATTCCAAAGGCCAAGGTAACTTTATCAGGATGCACAGTATTCTGGATCCATGAAATAACTAGCCTTTAAAAATAAAAATCTGCCTGTCTCTATGGGAATTTAACATAGGGGTGGGAATACTTATGACCCCTGTATTTTAAGGAAGAACATTTATTTATTTATGATGCATTATTCATTCACTAAAAAAAATTGGTGTCCTTAAAGGTTCGATATTTCCTCATTTTCACTTAAGGCATTAAGATCAATTTCCAAAAGATTTTATATTCCTCTTTTCAGTCAACTTTAGCATGGGTGCCAATACTTTTGGCCATCACTGTAGCTTACATATACTTACATATACAAAAATGTATGTATGTATGTATACACACATATGCATGCAAACATGCATCCATGCATACATACATACATACATACTGTACATACATACATGCATACACACATACATATACTTACATATACAAAAATACATATATACACACACACATATGCACGCAAACATGCATACATGCATACATACATACATACATACATACATACATACATACATACATACATACATACACATACGTGCATGCATACACACATATGCACGCAAACATGCATCCATGCATACATACATACATATACATATGTACATACATACATACTGTACATACATACATACATACATACATACATACATATACTTACATATACAAAAATACATATATACACACACATATGCACGCAAACATGCATCCATGCATCCATGCATACATACATACATATACATACGTGCATGCATACACACATATGCACGCAACCATGCATACATACATACATACATACTGTACATACATACATGCATGCATACACACGTACATACATACATACTGTACACATACACATGTACACATAAAGGCGCATATACACTAGTGCACACATACATACATACATACATACATACATACATACATACATACATACATACATACCTAATCTCCTAATAAGGGCATTAATGAGAGAGAAGGTGCATTAATGAAAAAAAGTGCAAGTCATACACTTGGGAAACATTTACATTGGTCACCGGATTGCAAGTAAGATAAGAGGGATGCCTTAAAAAGTGGAAAGGAAGAGATA
The DNA here is from genome assembly GCF_018492685.1 of Alosa sapidissima. Classification (NCBI taxonomy): domain Eukaryota; kingdom Metazoa; phylum Chordata; class Actinopteri; order Clupeiformes; family Clupeidae; genus Alosa; species Alosa sapidissima. The sequence goes on from NC_055961.1 coordinate 23,628,300, forward strand.
GACCATAAGGAACAAGGTAAGCTGTTCCAGTCAGAGGGGGCTTTGAATTTGAAAGCACGTCTTCCGATTTCTTTAGACATATTTGGGACAGAAAAAAAGACATGATCAAGGTGTCTAAGGCCATAAGTTGACCTATATATGACTAAATGTTGCTTCAAATAAAAAGGATAATTAAAAAAGATACATTTATAAACAAACTGAAACCAGTGTAGCTGTTGTCTGGCCTTTGGGGATAAGAGGTTCAATTGCTGATACATATGGCAATGATGGGTTAGGAGCGGACATCTCAACACAAATCGGCAGAGACTGTTATAGACAACATTTAGGGATTTAAGGTGTGATTCTGTTGTACTCATATAAACAATGTCCGCATAATCAATAATAGGAAATAAAAGCTGAGTTACAATTCTTAATCTAATCTGTTGTGTGAAGCAATTAATTGAACAGTATAACAATCTTAAGTTATAGTTTACTTTTCTCACTATAGAGTCAATATAAGGCCTGAAAGAAAAAAAAAGGAGTCGAGCCAGAGGCCCAAATATTTAAATTCCTCAACATTCTCCATTAATGTACCCTCTGAGAATTTAATTGTTATACTGTTACCTTGGATATGTCGGGCAGACCTAGTGGCAAATAACATGCTGTATGATTTTCTTTTATTCAGTATGAGTCCATTATCTGAGAACCACTTTTGAATAGTATTAAAATCAAGTTGCAGTGAGGATTGAATCAAATTAATTTCATGTTTTGAAGAATAAATAACTGTATCAGCAGCATACAGGAGAGTTTGACTGTCCAAACACATTTGTGAGAGGTCATTAATGAAAATGGAAAACAAAAGAGGGCCTAAACAAGAGCCTTGTGGAACACCCTTTTCCATTATCGTGAGCTGGGAGAGAGCACCATTGAAAAGTACACACTGACGTCTGTAGTGAAGATATGAATTAAACCATAAAAGGGACTGTTCAGAAAGACCAATGTTATGTAATTTATCAAGGAGAATATAGTGATCAACCAGATCAAACGCTTTGGTAAGATCTATAAATATTGCTCCAGTGGACATATTATTGTCCAAAGAAGATGTAACATCGTTTACAAATTTAGTGAGAGCAGTAGTGGTGGAATAATTGGGCCTAAAACCTGATTGGTTTGGAGAAAGAATAGAAAACTTATTAATATATTTAAACAGTCTCTTGAACATAATTTTTTCAAATACTTTTACTACATTACTAATAATTTGAGATTGGTCTGTAATTGTTAGGATCAAGTGGATCACCACTTTTGTACAAAGGTGTTACTCTAGCACACTTCCACATGACTGGAACTTTGCAAGTAGATATGGATAAATTAAATAGATCACATAATGGATATGCTAGAACATGAGAAGCAATCTTGATAAACTTCATCTTCAGACCATCTATACCAGCACCACTTACAGATTTAATTTCGGAGATTGCCTGCTGTACCTCAATGGGAAGTATTGTGGTAAATGAGAGGGAACTGTTTGCTACATTACTATGTATGGGGTTGGAGTAACAGAAATCAGGTGGGCATAATTTACAAACTGAAGAAAAATGCTGATTAAAGGCGTCAGCTACAGAGGTGGGATCATTTATAATATTATTATTTATTCTTAGTTTTGTAAGGGAATTCTTATTAGGTTTATTCAGCAGGCAATTCAGTTTTTTCCAAAAATGTTTTGGATTTGTAAAATCATTTGACAGTGATTTTTATTTTTTTTTATAGTAGTCAGATTTGGCCTTTCTTGTTTTAACAGTACACTCGTTTCTTAATCGCTTATATTCAATCCAATCTGCCAGACCTTTTGTTAAGTGGTATCTTTTCCAGGCTTTGTCCCTTTGCTTAAAGAGATGTATTAAGTCACCAGCAATCCATGGTAAATGCCTACCCTTCACTTTGACTGATGCCCATGGTGCATGTTTATCTATAACCTTTAGTACCTCAGTATAAAAGAAATTCCAGGCATCATCAACATAAGGAATTAATTCCAACCTGTTCCAATTAATACATAACAAATCTTGAATAAATGCATCATTATTCATATTTTTGAATTGTCTTACCTTGATTATTTTAGGTGGCAGACGAGGTAGCTTTATTTTCCAGACACAGAAGATAACTGAGTGGTCACTGAAGCAATCAGATAGAACACCTGAATCAGCAATTCTGTTGGGATGCGTGACCAGGATCCAATCTAAGGGCTTCTACATACTCGACGCACCCGACCGGTAGTGTGACACCGTGACGTCAAAATGACGTAGATCTTGTTAGCCAGGTAGCGCGAGGTAGCGCACCACTCTTTTCAGACGAGCGCGACAAAGCAGAAACAGGAAGATGGACTAGTTCGAGGCCAAGCGAGGGTTGCAGTGTTTTGTTACAGTCGTGAATTTTTAATAGTTTGCTGGATAAGTTAACAAAGTTACCAGCGAGAGTTGCAACACATGGAATTAAGAGGAAAGAATAGAAACCTTTTATTTTCAAACAAAGGATATCTATTAAGGCCTGATCAAAATCTCTTTCCACTTCAGGAAATTACACAAACTCAGCCAGCTGCAAGCTAGCTAGCGAGCTAACTAAACTGTTTAAATTATTAAAAATTTCCCTCGGGATGACAAAAGTATCTATCTATTTATCCATCTATCTATCTACTTGTGCGCACACCTTGGAAACTAGATGATTATGATGGTGGTAGTTGTGAATAGTAGCAACCAAAGTCTGAAGCACCATCAAAGAGGCTAGATAATAGCAGAGCCCGTTTACATTCTCTGCTACTAGTGTTTCTTAATGCAGCTTCTTCTGCTGTGTAACATAGTTAGCGTTAATCTTTTCACAACAGCGACACCTCTGTTCAGGAGAATATTGCAACTAGTGTCGTGACCACGACGCGCGAGTATAAATGGTTACTGCGCTTCTGTGATGTCACATTGTCGTGCTACCGGTCGGGTGCGTCGAGTATGTGGAACATTTAAGAGAGACCTAGAGTTCCCCTCCACTCTAGTGTGCTCCCGTATTAATTGAGTAAGATTTAGGCCTTCAAACTGATTCCTCTCTTTCAAAGACCTATCAAGCCAATTTCGGTTGAAATCTCCCAATACTATAATTTCATCAGAACAATTTAAGTTGATTGAGGCAAAAGCATAAAACAACCTTAAAGGCTCTGCTACTGCCACTTATGTCTCTTAGCTTATGTGTGTGTTTCTTCCTCAATCCAAAAATGTAGCCTACCTTCATTCCCATTCCCTTTTCCGAAGCTGTAGCCTACTACGCTAATTAAACTTTTCCACCAGAAGGTTGTGACAGAAGAAATATGGGCCGTACCACAGTTTGATGTTATTTCCCATGCTGCCCAATTGTGACAAAATATTGTGAACATTCCAATAGGACTTCAAATGAAGACAATCTTCTCAATCATTGATCAACAGCAATGTCCAAAGTATGATTGCTAAAGCAGTAAGGGTGGGAAAAATAATCGATTTTTAGATGCATCGTGATTCATCGTGATTTCGATGCAGATAAGTTAATAATTGGAATTTTAACAATGAAATTAGTTCGCCTGCTGCAACATTCTGTTAGCCTCCTGCAGAGCGCTACCTTTCTGCTTGCCGGCTCTCTGCTATACACGCATGCTCACCAAACACATGTGCGAGTTGTTTACAAAGTTTAACTACTTCTATGAGGTCGAGGGTAAGCTGGACAAAACCTACACTGTGTGTAAGGTAGAAAATCAAGCCCCACCCTATCCGAGCCCCAATTTGGCTAGTAATGATTTAAAAATAATAAAAAAAGGATTAAATAATAATACTTAAAAAAAGAAACAAATGGTTGATCAAGGGCCCGGCCCAAGGATAGTGTCAGGAAATAACCTTTTTTTCTAATAAAATATTAGAGAAGGTCATTCATCTGTTGATTATCTTTAATGGTCATCACAAAAGTAGGAAGTCTGAGTTGCAAACTCAAAAAATTGTTGCATCGATAATCGGTTTAGAATTGAATCGTTGGCCTCTGAATCGGAATAGAATCGAATCGTGAGGTGCCAAGAGATTTCCACCCCTATAAAGCAGATTTGTTAAATGATATCCAAATAATGTCAATAAACACAGACACAGCGTTAGCGACCCGTTCATCGGCCCTTCATTCCTTCCCCTGTTCTCCCTGGCCCCTATCTTGCCTACGTGGCTTATAATTGTGGCCGGTCACAGGCGTTTTTGTTGTTTATAATCTCCTTTGAGATCTGTGTCAGGATCCATCACACCATTCATTGAACTTGACCTGTTTACCCTATGTTACCTCACTTCCGCTTTAATAGTGGTTTATATATGCAGAAGTAATTTTCTCACAATATGTTATTTCTGGGGTAGCTATAATAGTTCTTTCTGAGAATCTAGTTCCTTCATCATTTAACTACACTATGCTTTATAAGGGTTACCAACCTACACGTTGCTCTTTAATGTTACTATCCACAGATCACGCTGTAATACTCTTTTTACACAGGAGGTGGGAGTGTTGAGTTGATAACACCATATAGTGACCCTCTGCTTGTCAGATAGTGTTTGGTGCAGATTGGGGACAGAACATCACATGTGTAAGGTCCTGTGTGTGCTGGTGAAATGGGCCCAGAGTAGGAGTAGAGAGGAGAGAAGCAAAGTTGTTCCATGCAAAGAATTCTGTACTTTGAGCACTCCATAGACTCGTATCATATTTGATTATAGTTGAAGCAGGAATGTATTTAAAGCCTGTAATTAGTTTGACAGCTGAGGAAAAATGTAATATTGAACCAAACTCTTAGCATCAATGCCCCCACTGTTCTTCTGAAGTCGCTTGGAGTCACTTGAAGTCTCTGAATTCTGTGGATCAGCCAGTATGTAATTGCTAACTGTTAAGACTGTAACATATAAGATATTTCATAGATTTATTGCCAGGGCACCGGACAGCTTAGGCAAAAAACAAACCAAGGAAAATGAAGCTAACTTGGGTCTTTTTAAATATGTATTGTTATGTTTGAGTAATCACTGAAAATATACCCTTTCTTTTGTCCAGCAAAGGGAACAGGAAATGAGGATTCACATGCAAGGTGAGATGAACTTTTTTAACTTTACATTCAGCACTGAGACTTGACGGCACCATCTGCGATTGTGGCAAAAAGTTAATTGTATCTTGCTCAACAGCCACTAGAATTGCACCCTTTCTTTACTCCTTTTTTTTGGCACACACACTCATAACACAAGGCTATAGGACCACAAGGAACAGTATTTGACTAAGTGTATTGAGTAGCACCATAGGTTGTACCTTTAATGGCACCAGATTTAATCAGGTTTAAATACATGTTTCCAAATTAAATGATTCATCATACTGATGGGTATGTTTGTTTGTCTGCGTAAAGGTGCTGGGATGAACAGGAACCCACTGGCAGGCAATGCTGCCCAGCCAGGAACAGGAAACAATGAGGTGAGACAGACGTTAGCGCTTAGCAACCTGTTGGACTGCTATGAGTTTCTGTTGCATATATTTACAATTTTATGGCCCTGCATTATATTAGTGTTAAAGGAGAATTCCGGCCATTTTTCACATAGATATCTGTTTCTCAAGGTCACCGAATACTGTCGAAATAAAAAAAAAATAAAAAAAGGTGCTACCTAGCTAGAGCAGCTAGGCAGATACACTCTGGAAACATGATTTTAAAGATGCCCCCAGAGTCTAGTACTGTAGCTGCCTGGCTGCAGCAACTTGAGCTAAGGTAGCACTGATCTGTTTTATTTCATATCTACAGTATTTGGTGACCTCGAGAAACCGAGATCTATGTGAAAACAGTGCTTTAAAAAGCAGCAAACAAAAGCATCTGTTTTATACAATAGCAACATGTTTTCATATATAAAGGTTTATGTTTTGTTTATTAAGATGATGCATTATATATTGTGCATTAAACTGGCAAGAAATAGTATCAAAATGCCTGAAACCAGAGGCTTTGTGACTTTTAAAAATGCCAATTCAAGCCGCTCACCTGTCAGCTTAGTGTTAATCAGATTCAGCACAGTGTTTATGTTGAAAGTTACAGGGGTAATTAAAGTGGAAAAATTACTTAAAAAGCAAACAAGGCAACTTGTTGTGCACATGTTCTCTGTGAAGCTTCCTTTGTTGTGGAGTATTTCAAACACCATTGAGATTGCATTACGTTAATTGGAGCTGTTTAAGTAGAACCTTGAGAGAAAGCACTTTAATATGATTTTATTAAGTATTATTCTTATGAAGTTGCATTTCTTCTTTTGTTTGTAAGAAATACATAATTAACACAGTTTAACAAATTTGATTCCCCAATTTTTAAATTTGAACTACAACTATTTTGCACTCCTTTCCTATTTTCCTATTCAGGCACTCCATCCCCCTTTTTACGGGTCGTATTAACTCTTAATCTCTTGATGTGTCTTTCCAGGGTGGTGGTGGTGGTGGTGGTGCAGGGTTGATGGGAAACCCTCCCATGCCAGTTGGAGGAGCCCTCTTCCCAAGGGGTCCCCCAGGACCTGCTGACTTTGCCCACAACAAGCGTCGCCGATTCTAAGACTGTTACTGCCTTTTTTTTTTTATCTCTCACCCTCATTTTTAAGTCCCTTTGTACACTGTAATTTTTTTCACGTCAAGTTCTCGACCACAGACAGAGTATTTGTAAAACTGTATACTTTTTTTTTTCTTTTCTTTTTTTTTTTTTAATTGAAGTACGGAGCTGTTTTCATTTCTAGATTCTGAGTTTCATGCTTCCTTTGTATAGACATGATTTGCTTTTCCGCTTTGTATTTTGAAGATCAACATACTTTTATATAGTAGTAGGTACAGTCTGGATTATGCTTTTAACAACCTTTATTAAATCCAACATGTTTTGGGAAAAAGTGTGTTTTCTCTTGAAATGTTTCTGCCATGTTTTTAAATTGTGATATATATTGCTGATAATGAATAACCTGATGCACATTCATACTTAATACACTCGATGAATTGGAGTGTGTTTGCTCTACACTATGGACTACCTGAAAGCTAGTGATGCATTGTTGGGCAACTGGTCAGATAGGGGAGTTTAGCTTGCCTGCCTGACGGCTCTTACACACAGTTGCGTTCCGTCAACGCATGCCAGTGGGTGTTCCCGACGGTAGCTATGCAAATGACTTGAAGTAAAACCGTAATGTGATTCGTTGGTGCCGTCCGTAGATTGGCCGATGCCGTCTGTCGGTGCAGCAACAGCTGAACTTCTCAACGCGAGCGACGAGAGAAACGCGACGCGACGCGACGGACCCACAATTCAGTTCGGCAACGGATGACGTGAGCCCATGTAAAGTGAATGGGATGCGTCTCCAGCAACGCAACGCACGCAGCTGTGTGTAGGAGCCGTGACCACTTGCCCAACAATACAACGCTGGCTTCCATAAAGTCAAAAATAAGGCAATGGTCAGCTATCCAGAAACGACACAATTCTGCATTTTCTTACCTCAGAGATGCATTCTTAAAGGAGAATTCCGGTGTGATATTGACCTAAAGTGTGTTGAAACATGATACCGAGTGTGAACGTATGTCTCATAGCCCATCTCGGCTTGTCCCCTGCACTCTTAAATCTGGCGCTAGTTAGCCGATGCTACCAACAGCAAAATATTACAACAACAAAAAGAATTCAGTGGAAATGCATGGATTCCAGTTTCTTCCAGTAGCAGCAACTGGAATCCATGCATTTCCACGGAATTATTTTTGGAATCTGATCCCTTATCATACCTGTTCATTCTTACTAGTCGCTCGACTTATCGTGACTAAATTCAAGATGGCTGCAAACGCTAAACTTCATGAAGATACAAGATGATTTATACAGACAGTAAGTAAATTACCAGTGCTCAAAGTTCTCAATGTCTCTCTCAATTCTTTAAATGTCAGGGCCCTCGGAAGTCTACCAATGAAGTGTGGAGATACATTGAGCCTCGCAAGTGGTGTAAAACAGTGATTTATTTGCATGGCTAGCCCGATGCCGAAGCGCCACCATTGAAAAAGCTGTTGGTAGCATCTGCTAACTAGCGCCAGAGGGACAAGCCGAGATGGGCTATGAGACAAACGTTCACACTCGGTATCATGTTTCAACACACTTTAGGTCAATATCACACCGGAATTCTCCTTTAAATTCATTACATTCCTGAGACGTGGGAAAAAAATATAATGGAATGTTTTTGGCCCAGTTATCCTCCTCAACCTTATATAGTCATCAGATATGTGACACATAATTACTTCTCACTATAATTAGTGTTGAAAGATACTTTTTCCACGATAAAGCAAAATTAAAAAAAAGTCATGAGCAAAACATTTTTCCAAATGCCAAATGTGTGATTGGATAAGGTGAAAGGTCTCCAGTTTTTGTCAATGTTGTCAGGGAGTTAATTGAAATTAATACAATTGGGCAATATCAATGAGCGCAGTCTCTTTGACGGACCCCTTGCCACATTTAATCTCCGCTAAAAATAATAGTGTCGAACAGCCTCAGATGAGTCTTATAGTTTTTGAACATTGGAGATACTACCATTAAGATTTACAATGTCACAACTGTGATACTTTGTCTGGTCAAAAAAGGTCACACTCTTAATATTTGATTGGACTGCCTTTTGCTATAATTATGGCATGCATTCACCTCCCTGAACCATGTTTGACACAGTTTGAGGCAGATGAATCCTGGCATTGTCATGGATGTATCATAAATATTTGATTGTGATCTGAAGACTCCAGCTCTACCCTATTCCAGAGCAATGGGTACGAGTTCAAGTGTAAGAAGCAGTGCCCCCATAATGTCCACAACACAAGGCTCTGGAGGCAGTGTTCTAGGGTTGTTTGAGGTGGAGGCTCCGGAGGCCGTTTTATAGGGTTGTCTCAGTCAGGTGGAGGCTCAACAATGTTATGTGGCTAACAAATGAAGCTAGATGACTACAGTACCTCAATACAGAATAACCAGGTAATCCCATCAATGGATTTGTCCTTCCCTGATGGCAGAGTCATATTCCAGGACCACAATGCCGGGATTGATTATGGAAGACAGGTTCTGGGAGTCAGGTCAACAGAGTCCTGACCGTAAACTTATTGAAAGTCTTAGGAATGCGAGAATGGAGAACATTTTACAATGTGGTTTGACTTTCCTGACGTCTATACAAGATCTCAGCAAAAAATGGAACTCTGGATGGAAATAAATGTTGTCATGTTGCCGGTTAAAACAATGCCATGGCAAATGGGAGCAGCAATCAAAGCTAATTGTGGGCCAATGAAATGAAATTTTGGAAAAATATTTAGGCAACTTTATTCTTGGGAGGTTGGGGGTTGTAATACATGAAGATTAGTATTATGTGAAATATACATGTTGTAGTTCTCATAACAATCAGTTTATTTGTGCCAAACCAAACAATCTTGATTGTTTATTGTCATGTCGCACCTCAACATACCCATGAAGAACGGCATTTCGTATTTTAGTGTGATGGACTTATGCAACAGTCTACTGGATATACACCAACGTGACCGATATTACTTTATTTAATGAATTATCCATCTTTAGAGAGTTTTGCTACTTTTTGGTATTCAGTGTACCTAGGTGTTTTTCAGCATTTTTGTTACTGGCTACTGGATAGCACACTGGCATTGATTGAATATTTCTGTTTTTTTGCATGTTTGTCACACTTAAATGTTTCAGATCAAACAAATTTAAAATAGTCAAAGATAACACAAGTAAACACAAAATGCAGTTTTTAAATGAAGGTTGTTATTAAGGGAAAACAAAATCCTAACCTACATGGCCCTGTGAGAAAGTGATTGCCCCCTAAACCTAATAACTGGTTGGGCCACCCTTAGCAGCAACTGCAATCAAGAGTTTGTGATGACTTGCAATGAGTCTTTTACAGCGCTGTGGAGGAATTTTGACCCACTCATCTTTAAAGAATTGTTGTAATTCAGCCACATTTTTCACACAGGGCCATGTAGGTTGGGATTTTTCCCCCTTAATAATAAAAACCTTAATTTAATAACTGCATTTTGTGTTTACTTGTGTTATCTTTGTCTTATATTTACAATTGTTTAATGATTTGAAACATTTAGGTGTAACAAACATGCAAAAAAAATAAGAAATCAAGAAGGGGGCAAACACACACCACTGTATATTCACATATGAATCTGCTTCAACACTTTTGTGGACTGATTATATTGTGTGCATCATTGCCTGTTGATTATTCACCATGGAGAAATATACATCAAAACAGTTGGAAGGTTTAACATGAGCCAAATAAATATTATAAAACACAAAACTTTAATAGAATAAAGGCAGAGAATGGAGCATATCCTTAAAATCAAGGTAAAATGACCCTCACTCATCAGCAACTGCATAATATACATACATGTGCGGTGACTTTCAATAAAATAATAAAAGATATTGGTAACACTTTACGGTACCCATCATAACTAATGCTTTAGTTGATGTGTTGTTCATGCATGAGGTCATGAATTACAGACTATGAACTCATATCAATTCCTTATGATTCATAAGATATAAAGGAATGAAGTAATGCATAAATCATGAATTAATTCATGCATGAATTCATGATAATTCATAGCCTGGGTGCCATTCCGAACTTAGTCCCGCCCCACGGGAAGTTCGGTCTGGCATTGCTCCATTGTGGTGGAAGTATGCTCGCCCTAAATCGGGCGGACCAATCAAATCAGGCTTTACGATGATGGACAGGTGAGCAACAGCGCCTGGTCTATCACGTCATCTGAGCACGCTTAGATTAGGCTTATGTTTGAAACAAAAACGCTGTGGCTAGAAGGATACATGGCTTTTAAGACCCCATATGGAAAATTCATATTATTTAATGAGGTTGTATCACTGAAAACGATTATTTCTGAAAACTTTGGCCAAAGTTGAGATGTGGGAAAACTGGTGGTTTCACTTTCATCAAGGGAAAACAGCGCTGTTGCATTGTGACATGTTCCCTTGTTTGTTTGAAATCTCTGATTGACCACCTGTTCGAAGGATTTGCGACAGCCTTTCCCAGCTGTTTAACATGTTTGTAGCATATCACTGTTCAACAGAATTATTTTTAAAAAACGGAGGGGATATAGGAGAAGAAGGATGGTTCGTGTGTTTTCTTCCTACACCTCACGGTAAGCTATTTTGTTGCTCTGATTGGTTAAATCTATCCAATTGAGTGCAGAGGCATTCCCCCCCTGTATCGGTTGAAACACGCCCCATAATTACGTCCCAATGGAGCAGTATCAGACTCATATTCTGACTAGAATTTGAGTATGACAACGTCAGGCTAGATAATTCATGTACCCTTACCGTAAAGTGTTACCAAGATATTCATACAAACACAAAACTCCCACCAGCGTTAATGCATTCAACCCTACACCCTAAGTTTCAGCAGTGGGTCACTTGGGTTTGACTCTCTTGGCACCCTCTGTATAGTCTTCCTGACAGAGTCGGTAGCCCCAGTGCTGCAAAGTCTGTCTCACCACAGGGGAAACAGTGTGGTTGTCGTAACCACAGCCCGACCGTACAATTTTAGTGATGAGGTTGTTCCTCCAGCGTCCTTTCACCCCGGCGCACTTTGCCCATCGGCTGATCTGGCGTTCATCATCTTTTGTGCGGCGACCCTGATAAAACCTTTAAAAGACAAGACGTGCACTGACAGAATGCAGACAGCAAGAGCGGTTTTCTATTCACAGACAAACAATGTCTTTTAGACTACATCGTAGTTCTAGATGTCTACTGGGGAAACTTAAAATGTCTCTACAGTAATACGATACGTTTCACATATCTATAACACTATCCACTCCCCACATCTGGCATTCACTGCATTCATAGTGGTCTGAAAATCCTCCACAGGGAACCTTTGGGTTAAGGACACTACACGTTGATGAACCATACCACAGTTCACTTGTTGGCCTGCCAAGAATCTGGTGGACCAAACTCCTTTCAAATATAATTCCAACAAAGACTGAGCCAAGATGAAATGTCGCAACATCAGGTTACCTACAAGGCCATTACACCATACACATCATGATGAAACTGAACCCCTTCATATTCCTGATTCAGCTGTGGTGATGGAGGTTTACCTGTGGTCAGCACTTACCTGCAGTACCACTGAAACCAGCCATAAGGGTCCTGAGACACAATCCAGCCACTGCTCTCCCACATCTCTAAACTGCCTCCACACTTCACCTCATACGTGTTCACACTGGTCCTGTAGGTTGGTGAGGCCACCTGCATTGAAAATAATCAAACTGGATGAGAAATGTGTGTATTAGTCTGTTTAAGTCTTGGCTAGTGAGCTAAATGGGGTCATGCTGTCCACCCCAAAGCATATTTGTGCACCCCTACATCCTCCCTTTTCCCTGAAGCAACCAAAAAGTTTGTTTGAGGTGGCAGAGGCAAAAGACTATGGAATGCCCAAGTCAATAATAAAATAAACAAATATGAAACAGATCCTGAAATAAATAAAATGAGACAATACATGATTTAAAGGTTGTATCAGCGATTTCAGGCTCAAAAAAGACCCAAACATAAATGATCACATTCATCTAATCTTTCCTAATGATCCACTAGCTGTCTGTCCCATAATCAGAGGCTCGTTGCACAAAAGTAGGATCAAGACATCCAGGATAAGTGACTGAGCTGAGCTCAATGAATCCAAAACAAGAGCGTCCAGGCTTAATTGGTTGCACAAAGACCAAGCCAGGATGAGCAGATACGGATTCATCAAGCCAGGTAAAACCGATCCTGGATAAGTGCGCGCTCACGGCTCCCTCAAATAGACCACGCCACCGATCACAGATCCACTGATTCACCATGGCGAGTGGGTTTTCTCTGTGGCCCTAATATTCCGTCATTTTATATATAGCCTTATAGTCTATCCAAAATGATTGAAATTAATGATCACAAACGTTTAAATAAGGACAGTGGGTCTAGTTATATGTAAGGGATAATGTATAGAACGCTGGTTATTATTGGGAAAATAAGTCCCGACAGGGCGAACCGGACCCCGACGCGCAGCGGAGGTTGCACGGTCGAGGTTGTAAAACGGCCTCGACGCGAAGCGGCGGTTTAAACCTCGTAAGTGCATTCATTTCTGTGAACAGACCACCATGGAGTCCATCCCGCTTATTCCACTGTTGCAACTTGCGTTGTGTTCATTTCCTGTTACAATTTAAATGTTTTAATCGCTAAAACTGTCTTGTTTGTAGAACTAATTTCTTCCGACACATATCAACTAATTTCTCAACTTGCAGGACAAACTGCCGTTACTAGTTTTAAATGGATGGTTGCTACAGCCAAAGGCCAGTCGTTAGTTCTATCCCTCCCGTTGTCAAGCGGGCGTACCCCAAGATTTTGATGAACTTTAGCTTTGAAACATCGCTATTTTAGGCTACTTAGCCTGCTGTCATCCATCTAGCTAAAAGCCACCTCTGTCATATGCTACAATGTTGCCAACGTCTGCATTTTACAGCAATAGCAAAGCAATATCTCCAGAGCAACACTGAATCACTGAATATATAAAGCAACACTGAATATACAAGAAGGCTCTGAAAATGTCTGGTGTAACGCCTGTAGGCTGCATGGTCTTTACTCATTATCATCACCCGGGGAGAAGAAATACTCTTTTCTGATTGGTTGGTGGGGTGGCTATTAATTCTGAATAACGGGACACCTATGAAGTAGATCTGGAGCCTGTTGCACAAAAGCAGAATTAAGACATCCGGGATAAGTTACTGAGCTGCGCTCACCTATGAAGTAGATCTGGTAAAAAAAAAGTTTAATCACCGTTCCATATCAATGCATATGAATGGTAACTATAACAACCATAGTAGGATGACGGTTGAGCCTGGAAGCAGGCTTCGCAACAATGGAATCAACTGTAAACAAGCTAACTGTCCATGCTATCGCTGATAGGGCCAAAGAAAGTTGTACAAGTCTTCTTTTTAAACGGAACTGCTTGTTTCCCCTGGTGTGCTACAAAGGCATGGCTATTGCCTATAGTGGCAACCGGGTGATAAACAGGATAACGGCCTTCGAGGTGTCCTGTTATAGCCTACCGAATTAATGGACTTGGGCGGAGGCAACTCTGCCTCTCGCCCTCGTCCATTAATTCCGTATTCAGGACACCTCGGTGGCCGTTATGCCTTAACCTACTTAATGTCCAGTTCAGTGTCTGACTCTGAGAAAAGCGTCTCAGAATTACTGAGGGTGGTCCTGAGAACACAACGAATAGATTCATCAACTTGCAAATAGAAGTGAATTTATAAAACACACTGGATATTACATCAACACAGTTAGTTTGCAGGGGTGTAAAATCACACAACGTGGTGATCTTAGAATTGTAGCAGTTATCCATTATAATTGCTTGGGCTACAGGATACCATGCTACAGTTTGTTATTCCAACTTAAAACTGGGAAGTGAACATCACTGGCTTACCTGTTTAGAAATGTTTAAACCTTCTAGCCAGTCCTCGGGAAGTTCCTTAAAGACATCTTTGTAGTTTTGTTCTGCAAACCACCACCCAAATGAAACTTGTCATATTACCTCAACTGTTGTTTTAAATGTGTACAAATATGCAATGCCACTAAATACAGCCCATGCAATATTTATGCTGCAATCACTTTCAGAGCTGCTGGTGGTATAAGGTATGGTATGGTGCAGAATACACCAGGTTTAGCTGGAACTGAGGGACAGCTATAACTAGTGGCAAGCTAGATCTGTGAATTATGAGGATGTACTGTACATCACTCTATTCAGAAAATGTCGGTCCAAGTTAGTTTGCATGGCTCAGCTTTTGACATCACCAACTCCTTGTTACACTGAATAGCTTCTCCTTAAAGGTTTTTGTGGTATCTAGACAAAGCTGGAGCACACTGCACAAACTGTACCTACATAGTTGAAAAACGTTTCAAATGATTACAGGCCAATAAAATTATAAAGCATTCATGCAACAAAACAGTCATAGTCAGATGACAGAAGACAAATATTTGTACATTTGTAATATTTGAACTGTCTATCCTTAATTGGCATAATTCTGAAGGATATCAGACGTTACTAAAGCCTGCCATAGAATCCAATGGCAGAGGACAGAAGTTGAATAATAAGAAGAAGAAAAGGAGGAAAAGGCGGAAAAGGCAGAAGTAAAGAAAAGGTACCAAGTTCCCTGTTGGCCTCTAATAGCTAAATTTGAGATATATGGGTTCTCTGCCTGACCGTAATGAGAAAAGCTACACACAATGGATGTCTACATACTTTGCCCCCAACTACTGGTGGCATGCTACCAAAACATTGACCAAGTTATTACAGTATTGTGTGTGTGTGTGTTGGAGGGGGCTATTTGTAGAAGATTTGAACAACTTATAGACTATTTGATGACCTTTTTAATGGACAAAAAAAGTCAAGAACATGTTTACATGTCATTCATGTTTTCAGTTAGCCATGTGTTGTGCAAAAAGTGTGGATATGCATTGCAGTGCAATGTTTGCACCATAATCACTGCCAATGTTCTGTGACAGAAAAAAATTGACAGAAACAAATAGAAAAAACAACAGAATCCAGCTGAGTATGTGTGATGGTCAGTCTTACTTGTGACGCTTGAGTAGATGGGTCTGAAATAGGTACCCCCAAAGCTGCCTGCTTGCAACACTTCCTTAGGAGTCATGTTGGGCCTGAACTCTGGGAAGTCTAAGGACGAGAAACATCATTCATCACCATTCAGTTTGTCACAATATAATCAAGGTAGGCCTATTTCCCAGAACGCTACCTTTGAACACCAGCTGTCCTTTCTCATTTTTCTTCACTGCAGATGTGTTCCTGGAGTCATCCTTCATCTTCTCCTTGCCCGATTCTTTAGATTTACGAGTGGAGCTTTGAGAGGCTCTTGGTTTATTTAGAATTGTATCCGTTGCATCTTTTTTCACTTTTTCAACGTGTGCTTTCTTCTCATTGGATGCTGGGGAAATGTGAAGGCCTACAGTTATTATGTAAACTTAATGCATACAACTCAACTTACATTGGGCGTGACAAGAATTCGGTAAAGGAGCTTACAGACCTAGGGAGGATAGACACGAAAAGTGAAAGATGCCAGTTGATTTTACACAATAAAGCCCTGGTGGTTTTAAATGACTCCAAAAAGACAGTCGTTATTATTGAATAGTCTACTTACATGCACTTCCATGTGTTTTCGAACTCTTTCCCCTCGTAACCTCACAACTTAACAGGCTTTTTTTTCTAGTCTTCTTCTTGCTGGCAGTTTCTTCCTCGTTCCCTGATGATTTTCGCTTTACCTTAGACTTGATCAGAGTTGTATCCATTTTTAGATGTATAGGCTAAAAGTCTAAATCGTAGCTTCGCTTTTGGGTGCAAAGAATAAATACCCCCTAGGCTAGGCTACTTTGTCTCTGAAAATTCAGATGCATTTCTTTCAGTGTTACAAAACATTGCCGCTTTCGCTATTGCGCATGTTCGGTGGATATCAAACCGTGACGCAGTTTCCGCGCAGCACAAATTAGGCTACCATGAATTCTCAAAATATGCAGATTACATCAACTCAATTCAAGTCCGCAAATTCCCAGTGAATTGTTTTCTGATATAGTGCTAAATCTCACTGATATTTCCTTTTTTTATTTTTTTATTTTTTTATTTAATTTTAACTAGCCTAAAAAAGTTAACATGTAGGCCTACCATGCGATTGGAAAGCTGCAGTTTTCATAGATCTGCTTAGGCCTAAAACAATTAAATTAATTGCTCATTTGCAAAAACATTGCATTTTTATGAATGTTCAAAAATCATGTTTTGATGTGACATTTGTGACATTTATAAGACATTTATATGACAAACTGTAAAATACATCTAATCAATTGTATTGTACATAGTGACATTTATAAGACATTTATATGACAAACTGTAAAATACATCTAATCAAAACAACCCAACATAGACTTGATTGCTGTTAGCCATTTATGCAAATACATTATAATGTTTGCAAATCAACTCTTCAAGATTCAAGTAGTTTCATGCAGGCTTCAAAGTGATGCAGGCTTTTATATGTTAAGCCTTCTCCTGTTTTCAGTCACTTTTATCATGCAGGCAATGGGTTGTGTGGATAGAAGTTGAGATGTCTGTGAATATGGTGTTAAACCTCATCAAAGTTTCTGACATAAATCTTCAACCAGGTAGTCAATAGGACCACTTCATAAATCATGCATATTTGCCTTCTAAAACATGAAGCAAGTCAACAATAGTCAAAACAAACACAATCATAACCATAGATAAAGTAGGCCTGAGTAGTCTACAGAGGATAAAAAATAAATCAACAAGACCCGTGAAATTTGACTGAAAACTAACAAACATATTGTCAGTGTCACAAAGTAGATTTATAGCCTTGTGTGTGTGTGGATGGATGTAATCAATAATAACCAAGTGAATATGCACACAAATAATACTCTAAGACTTCAATAGCCCATTGTGAAGTAAACTCTTTAATGTAAAATTGTAAAATAGATTAACAGTTCAATGATCAAAACACAAGAATTGTATCCTGCTTATATAAGTATTAAATGCGACAATAAATAAATCTTGAATCTTGAACTAGATGAAAATTCAAAAAGTTTCAGGTTTTTTTTATATACAATTGAAATGACTAATTACTCAAAATGCTAAAGGTCATATTTTTTCATGTGTTGTTCCTCGTTGGTGGAACGCACTACCAGTTCCTACCAGAGCAGGGACATCCCTCTCCATCTTCAAAAAACTCTGAAGACCCAGCTCTTCAGAGAACATCTCCTATCGTAGCACTACTTACAACTAGTCTTGCTGATCCTAGCACTTACCACCTGACTAACACTTGACTGTTTAACCTTTAAACACTGTTCGCTGCTACCCCCCTTAATTTACTGTTCATGGTCAAATTTGACCAGACAGTTTTAACTGCTCTTATTTTAATAAAAATGACAAAAAGTATTTTTAACCCTCTATCGTACCCATCATGATATCCTTGTGGATAACATTTTTAAAAATGTACACTTTAACAATAATAATAATATTTTTATATATATTTTTTTTCATTTTTATATATTTTTAAGATGTGTCGCCTCAAGGCAACATTGTACCATAACGAAAAAAAAGTAAAATAATTCCTATTTTTAAGAATTAAAGCTAACTTATTCATTTAAAACACCTATCCTATCTATATAACTTAACACTAGAACAAAAATATGTATCTGGTTTTCGATGTATTACAAGTCTCATACTTAACAAAAATCTAATTTTAAAATCAGTTGTTGCTCCCAGGCAACATTGTACCAATGCGGAATGAAAATCAATATTTTACAGATATGAAGTTATAATGATTAAAACATACAAATTATCATATGAAATAATCAAAATCACTGTTATTTACTGGTGAAAAGCTCCATACATCTCCCCAAACATTCTCAGGTATACACATACACACACAAGCACCCACACACATGAGTTGCGCATGTACACCCATGTTGCGCACATACACCATGAGTTGTGCACGTACACCCATGTATACCCATGCACACTCATGCACACACACATAACAACATCCACTTTCCCTCTGAGACCTGCACCACAGGGTGCCTCACTAATGCATCGCCTTTCCATGGGGGCCCTCATACAGGGGTCCCTCATACTCTTACTTTGAGCACATTTCATTAAGCATCAAAGCCCCTTCACTTCTGGCATTATGTAGCAAAAGGAGAAAGCAGTCACCCCACCTGGCCTCAAACCCCAATACAAAACCTGCACTCTAATCGCAACATGAAAAAAACAGACTCATGTGTATTAATATTATTTTGTATAATAATAATACATTTTATTTGTAGAGCACTTCATCATGTACTCAAAGCACTGAACATTGTAGGGTAAAAAGGGAGGGAGGCAGGATTAAAAGTAAAAGGTAAGAAAGTAATTAGGAGGCACACATAAACAGGCAGTTGCAAGTGTGGAAAGAAACAGACATATGCCAGTACAATTAAAAAGTAAAGTATTACATATTTATAACTCTGTTTTTAACAAATGCATGCAATATATTTGGAAAATGTGGCGTCGCAAGACACCTGCACAGTCCCTGAATGAGGAAGCAAAATGACTGTGAGTCATGTGACTTCTTTCTTGCAGTTGCATTGGATGGTACTGGAGTCAAATTAGTGTGTGTGTTTGCGTGTTTGTGTGTGTGTGTGTGTGTGTCTGGTGTGTGGGTGTGTGTGTTTCTGTGTGTGTGTGCATGCATGTGTGTGCGAACATTGGTGGTTCACATGCACAAGTGGCAACATGACAACATGAACTGACAACATGAATCGTGTGTTTGTGTGTGTGTGTGTGTGGGTGTACACGTGTGTGTATGTGTGCATGCATGCATGTGTGTGCGAACATTGAGATGGGTTCCTATGGTACGGTTCACATTGGGGGAGAAGTACATTAGTCATGAAAACACTGAGCTCCCATAATTTACTCTAAGCATTGTTGTGGAAAGTATGATTCATGTGTAGAATGGGCACACACGCGAAGGAAAGTTGTATGAGTGTGTGTTTTGAGATGTCTTTCAACTCCTGGATGAAAATTATACTCTTTTCCACCTATGGAAAAAAAGTAAACAAAAAAAGTGTGACCAAGTTGAATAAATCACTCAAAATTCAAAGAAATTAGTCACAATGAATTCCATGTGTTCAAATACCTTTTGTGAAGGAGGTCTTGAGGCAATCTGATGAAAAATGGCATATTTATGGAACAGTGTTAGAAGGTTAAAAACAGCACTCACTGATGCACTTATTCTTGTATTCTACCTTTGTTTAAATTGTCCTAGAATTGTTGGGAGAATGGCTTTAAAAGGCTTAAACTGTTTACCATGTTGTTCATCGCTTTGGCTAAAAATGCGTCAGCCAAATGTAATGTATATTTTTAAGTGCTGCAGACATGCTGAAGGAGTCCTTGCATGACATTTATGTTTTCCTGAGCAAGGGCCACAATTCCCCACTCTGAATGTATTCTCACTTTATTATGTTTCATTTGGGATATCTGCAGACCAGACCATGTAATGATTTGAATTTGAACGTTTGAATTTCCCCTTGGGGATCAATAAAGTATCTATCTATCTATCTGCAATGTTAAGGGCATGTAGGTCATAGATGGGCCAAGGAATTCTCTCCATTAATACAAATAAAAATAACCCATCCCAGTCATGTTTAATTGTTGATTTTGGAAATCTGCACCTCACGGGAGACATGACAGCTTGCTTTCATGCCTGGAACAATCAGAAAAAAACACCCCAGGGACCTTGAAAAGTCAGCCAGTACGCTGGCTCTATCGTTAGGGCTGATGCAGACTAGCCTACAAGTAGTCTTCTCTTGTGGACCATCACATAGAAGTAAAGGGCTTCAAGAGTTAAGGACTTCAAGAGCTATTTCTATCTCTTAAATCTCGAGAGACTAGCCAACGTCACGGTAATTGAGTAATAAGACTGTCAGAAAAAAAAATCAAATTTTCGTGTAATGCAATTCAGTAAAGGGAGGACGCGACAGGGAATCGTCGTGGCAACACAATATGTTGGTTACGCGCTGTATGCTCTTCAAGCAAACTGTCCCGAAACCATCGTGGATGGGGACATATGGGAATAACGCGCGAACCCATGGGTTTCCTGAACACTCACAGCGAAATTCGAACGTTTAAGGACCCTGCTTCCCGGATTTGGAGCGGACAAAAACTTTGATGTTCCACAGTAGTGTTAATCAGGAATGGCGCTGAAGGTGAACTTGAGCTGTATCGATTGCTTGTCCCAGAGTGCAAATCAAAGTGTATCCTCTCATACCACATCTGCCGGAGTAGCGACAACTCTGGCCAGTGTGCTCATCTTTACCATCGTGGTTGACATCGTTGGGAACGTTCTCGTCATCCTGTCTGTGTATAGAAACAAGAAGCTTCGGAACGCAGGTATGAAACTGGAGATGGATTTCGATGTTTGTGTAGAACTCCAAAAATCCCATGAAAAGCTGCAACCTTTAGTAACTGTTTTATGTACGCTTTGCCAGAGACAGTGAAAGGTAAATAATCTGAACATTTACATGTAACCGCTCGCCTACCCATGTAAAGTTTACAATTAGTCGAAATTAGCCACCTCACACCACAATGTTATAAAACCATGATTACATTGAAACGCTCCTCGAGCCAGCACGGAAATAGAATTGTTGTTTGGATCCAGCGTTAAATCAAGGATTTCCAGTGATCTTAAAACATCTAATTCACACAGTCGTTTAAAACAACTTATTTGTAGTTTGTTTGTGTATTTATTTATTTTATTTGGGGGGGGGGGGGGGGGGGGGGGGGTAGCATATTATGAGTCTGAAGCTGAAAGGAATATTTTTGCATGTATTTAAAATAGTAGAAATTTATAATATAGCCTAAGACGAAAGATTACAAATAGTGATTTTTTCTACTCAACTTGGTTGGCAACATGAATGACAACTCATTATAGTATTTAGATCAACATGACTGCAAGGCTAGGCCAGAAAAAATATTCTGAAGTCTTTGTAAACTCCCTTTCCCCCATTGTATATGCTTGTTTACTAGTGTTGAAAGGTGATGCCGAAAATACCCTAATGCACCATCACACCATGTGTGAGGCTATTAGTGATTTATTTCAGGTGACACCTGAAATATTTTTCACACAGTGGTACTCAGTTGAGCCACAAAACACTGAAGTGCGTAACTTCAGTTTGCCCTGAAGACTGTGGTCTTTATTCCCTCATGCCAGAATGGGTGAGAACATCCTCAAATAGGCCCACAGCATGCTGATGAAGAGTATTATTGTGCTTCAAAACAGTCATCCCTTTCTCTTCTTGGGATGACTGTACTTTTTATAAGGTCTTTGATAGACAGATACTCTCAGCGAGCGATTCAGTAATTTCCCTCAAGAGCAGTGAGCATGATGTTGTTAGCCATTCTTTCTGTACTTTGTCTATTTTCAACTTTATATGTGTCTCTCTCTCTTTCTCTCTCACACACACAATCAGCTCTTTCACACTTAAATGGTTGTTCTGCTAACATGTTATTTTGAAGTCAGTGTTTTGTATAACTTAACCTGATTTGCCTCTCTGTAAAATATATTTAAAAACCAAATGAAATATTAAATGAAGTCAGCATGCATGCGTTCATGGTCCGAGCAGTGTCCATAGAGATGAAAGAGGCTTAGAGAGCAACATCATTTGCAATAGCATGTCTTGACTGGTTGATGTGGAGGCTGGACATGATTACACTGCCCTTGTGAGTGCATGGTTGATAAGGGGAGAGGAGAGGAGAGGGGAATGGCCACTGACTCCTCATCCAGGAGCTGAACACATTGCTTCAGTCATCACCATCAACCCCACATCCCCTCCTCTCCACCCCCACCATTTCCCTCTTGGCTTATTGAAGGTGCATGGGGCCACCATTCAATCACAGGCCCATTCTTGATAATACAAGCATGCATTATGCATGTGGAAGGGGTTGCCTGTATGCCTGCAGCCAGCATAGCACCATGAAAAAATGGTGGCAGAAACATGTGACCTAATCGCTGTAAAGGATTATGTCAGGGCTGTATTTATTTATTTATTTATTTATTTACTTTAGCATGGGTGCTAATGATTTATTTATGTGGGGTTGGAGAAGGTCTGTTGCGAGTGAAGCGCAAAAGGTTGTAAATGGGATTAGGAAAGCACACAGCTGTTGTCACAGATATATGAAACTAGAGTCACATAGGTGGTGATGCTCGCCTGTTAGTTCCAGATCACTCCAACATTCGTTTCCATGAACAGTCTTTTATATTTGTTTTTCCATTGAACTCCCTGTTAATAAGACAGATGACTGCAATAAGGAGCCTTGTCTTGTAAATGATGCAGGGGGCCTCTGAACATTACAAAAATGAGTTTCTCAATGCTCATCTATTATGACCTGCCTGCCTGTCTAGCAGTACTGCTGCTCTTGCTTTAAATGAATGTACACATTTTTTTAAACTCTTGCATCAGTCTCAAGACAGTTATCTATATCTTACAGGGCTGACTCTATGGACAAGAGCATGGGATGTGCCTGTGTAGCAGATGTGCTCTGCAGTATAGCAGCAGGATTGCCACGCTATTGCAGTGTTTCTGACATGCTTGTGTGTGATATGCAAAAAGAGGCAGGAAACCCCCCGATTGTGGAATTTTTCCCTGTCATTTTCTATGATAGTTCCTAATCCTGAACCCAGGAGAGATCACCGTGCCGAAAGTCCCCA
The DNA here is from genome assembly GCF_018492685.1 of Alosa sapidissima. Lineage (NCBI taxonomy): Eukaryota > Metazoa > Chordata > Actinopteri > Clupeiformes > Clupeidae > Alosa > Alosa sapidissima. Next base: position 23,651,616 of record NC_055961.1, read on the forward strand.
GCAGCGTGTTCCGAAAATAGGTCTTTTGCAAGCGCACCAGCAGACAGCTTTACTAGGTGCCGATGGACGCACCACAGCATGTTAACCGCACAAGCGTGGCTCACGGATAACGCCCGTCAAACGCAAATGGTGTGGTAGTTTAAAAATAGCCCTTTGCTCACTGCTGCCAGAACACATGTAAAGACATTGTGTCATGTATGTGTTACACTGAAAGACAGTGTTGAAAATATTGGCTTGTGGCTTTAAAAGAAAATAAATGTTCACAAGATGCAAAAATGTGTAGGGTAATTTGGGAGTCATTAGGGTTAATCAGGGTAGGAGTTGGTTATGAACAGGTTCACCACAACACCCACGTGTTTTCCATTGTTTTAATGTCTTTAATGGAACAACGAGAGCTTCTAGTTCTTCTTCTCATTAGCAAATAAAGTGCCGTTTTGTACAGTTCCATTGGAGGTCCGTGACGACCAAACAGCTGGCATGAGTTTGTTAATCTCAGGTCTATTATTCAAGTCACAGTATTGCACATCTTGGCATCAAAATACCGTATAGTTATTGGAGGTTGAATCAATTAATATCAGCGTTTTATTTTATTTATTTTGTGTTTCTCTACCTCTCGGGCAGTTTCCTAAAGGTGAGAGACATTTTTTTCCCCTGTTCACATATTAGCCAAGTGCATCACAGCCCACATCCAATCACAATCTATCCTGCTGTTGGTGTTATACAGCAGCTCCCGAGACCCCAGCAACGGCAGGACAAACTTATGAAATGTTCATCAGGAAAATGGCCTAACGTAAGAGGGGCCATTATTCGACACAAGGCAAAAATGCCACAAATGGGTTTCAATGTGCTCCGCTCAAGCAGACCCCTGCGGGATATAAGCAGCCCACTAAGAGGAGGCCCTGCCCTGGTCCTGGTCAGCCCTCTCATCTGAGAGCTGGATAATGCAGTGGGCTGTAAGTGCCCTCTTAATCATTGGGTATGGTCACTCTTAGGAGAGGTGTGTGCTCTTCTAGTTCTCCTGTCAAGCCTCTTTTGCTCTCTCTTTCTCTCTATCTCTCTCCACTCCCATGATAATTTTATTGTATTCTTTATATTCTCTTCTCTTAAGGGCAGTTCCACGCAAAACTGTCACGTCCATAATGCCAACTAAATAACATGGCATTGTGTTGCCGTTATGGATGTGACCGTTTTGCATGGAATTGCCCTTAACAAACATTCACATTTCCTGTTTCTCCTAGCCTGCTTTACCAAACACACTACTTAATGATAAATACTTACTTAAAGAGTCTGGGTACTCACAATTTGGAAATGTTTCCAACCCTAGCATAATGGGTGTAGACTCTGCATTAACTTTGAAATCATTGTCCAGCCTAACCAATCACATTGATCAGGGATTCCTAATGTAGATAGATAGATAGATAGATAGATAGATAGATACTTTATTGATCCCCGGGGGAAATTCAAGATGTTGAATGTTACTTATGTTACTTAATGTTACTTCCTACTCCGCCTAACCTTTACAAACAAAAAGTAAACCGGATCAGCGGTCATGAAACAATGGATTTACCTTTCCTGTATAAATGTACGTCAATATTTTATGTTTGCACCATCTACCGTCTACCTCATTCACTTTCGATTTCTAAACTAACGTCATCCCCTTTCATTGCTGATTGGCCTGCCTAACTGGTGGCTGAGGGGAATGTAAACATAGAGACTAGGCTATGCCAGGCTATGTTTTCCCACCAGCTGATTGAGTTTTTAAGTATCTCAAGACTTTTCTAAGCCAGAGACTATAACAATGCTAATTCACTCTGCAGCAAACAACATTAGATGATGGTCTTTGGAAATACCCCAGGAACAGTTTAAGGTCATTGTTTGCCAGTTACAATACTATGACAAGAATGTTACTTATTCAGTCCGAGTTTTTTTGTTTTGTTTGTTTCACTTTGTACTGGACAGAGTGACTTTTTGCTTTTCTGTCAATGTAAGAGATCAATTTCAGCCAAACGTGTCACTGACATTTTTAAAATTCCACTTCCCTGCGATCATTGGTTTTCCAAGTGCAAATCTCCTTTTTTGTCACGCTACTGTTGTTTTTTCCGGGTATTTGATTTTGGTGTTTTGTCAATCATAACAGTGAATAATATTCTCATCCCATCTCTAGTGATATGAGGCCACTATATTTAAGGTTCAGGGTAAGAATGAAGAATATTTTTGAAAGGCCTAATGAGTTCTGTTTCAGCACCAGTTTGCCCCAGATAGAGATTCTTAATAAAGGCATATCTGAAACCCAGATCACTGTAATATGGAAAGTGATGATTATGTTCTTATCCAGGTCCTACTGTATACATTAAGGTGCTGAAGAAGTCTCTTTGGAAGTCTGTCCATCTTATGTCCTGAAAAACCTTTGTTCATACATCATGGACTTGACATTCAATGACCTTGTTATGCTGACCCATTAGGATATTAGATTATTTAGTTTTCCAATTTCCACAGCTGATAAGTGTGCAACTGCAAGGGGCCAATATCTCAAAACCTTTCGACATACCAATACAGGAATGAATCTATTAGTCATTTTGCTTGAAAAAACAGTTGACAAATGTTTCTTTTTAATGAAAAATGTATATATCCCTTTACCACAGTTTCATAATTTGACTTGTATGCACAAATTAGGCAAAATATGTCAACAATGTGTGTCATGGTGAGGCTATTTTCATATAATGAGAATTAAAACAAAACACAGTCCCACATCTTCAGCAGTCAGCACTGTCATCACTAGGTCCAGTCAGTTGGTCAGTTGACACTTTTACACTGAGGAGGACAACTAGTCCCAGATTTAAGATTGGGGTTAGGGCCAGGCTATGATTTATTATTGTTCAATGATAGTTATTGCAGTTGACGGGTGTTTAAGAGTTTTGTGACAATCTCTTGATTGTTTGTTTGCTCATAATACAAGTCTTCTTTTAATGCCCTGTGGGTGTGTTGGGTATGATAACACTGTAAAGTTGTGGGTCAGTGCCATTTAACTCAGAGGGAACACAGATAAATGTAAAGGAAACGCAAACAAAGGTGCATGATTGTGTCAGTGCCAGGTTGGGGTCAGCTGGGTATACCCAGTGGTGAGCTAAGCTGCTGGTGCCGTTGAGTCTGACAGCAGTTCATAACTCTCCTGGATCTAGGGATGGTTCCAAGTACATGGTTTGGCTGGCTCTGCGCAATATCTGACATAAAAGGACAAAAATGACCAAGATGTGTCCAACTCCTTGACTGTGGGGAAGGTCCAGCGGCCGATATAAGTGACAGCTCCAGCAGCTACGCATAGTAGCTGCTGTGGCAGCAGCGCTGGGGAAAAAAGAGCGGCTTTAGCACTCGCAGGCAGGCAGCACTTGGCTGTGGCTACTCAACTATGCATCCAGGGATAATACTGAAGCTCCAGTTTCCGCTAGTGCCGCAGGGCTAGAGGGAAGACTGGAGAGTGTGATAAGGACAAACTCATGAAATAAAGAAGACCCTTGTGAAATAAAGCTGCAGTCACAGAAAAGAAGGGGGAAAAGGCAGTTTGGACAGCTTTGTCTTCAGCTATTTTAAGGCACAGGGTTAGTGTCTTCTCTTCTTGACACTTGTCGTCTGGTGGTCCTGGCGCACTTTTTGCTCGCTAGAATTCTCCAGAAGTCCCTTGTCCAATAAAAGTTTAAAGGTTCAGTGAGGCAACAGTCTCCCTCTCTAATGTAGTATCAGAAAGTCACTGAATAAATGGTCATGCCTCTCAGACAACGCAAATGGAAGTTCTCTTTGCACTCATACGTATTGAAACATTATACAGTGCCTAAAAAAGTATTCACCCCCCTTGGATATTTCCACTTTTACTGCTTTTATAAATGGAATCTTGATCGATTTAAGTTGGCCTTTTTTTACAATGATTTACAAACATCCCCTTTTTAATGTCAAAGTGAAAGATATTTCTACAAAGTAATGTTAATTAATTAAAAACATATAATGCAAAATAAGTGATTTGATAAATATTCACCCCCTTTAAGTCAGCATTGAGTAGATGCACCTTTGACCGCAATTAAAGTATGGAGTCTGCGTGGATAGGTCTATAGGATTTTCTATAGTATCGAGGTCTGTGCTTTGACTCGGCCACTCAAGAACATTCACCTTGGTGTCTTTAAACCGTTTCTGTGTAGTTTTTGCTGTACTTCTGATCATTGTCTTGCTTGAGAGAAATTCTTCTCCCAAGTTGTACTTATCTTGCAGACTGAATCAGATTGTCCTCCAGGATTTCCATATATTTTGCTGAATTAATTTTACTTTTACCTTTACAAGCCTTTCAGGCCCTGCTGTTGAGAAGTATCCCCACAGCATGATGCTACCACCACCATGCTTCAAATTATGGATGGTGCGTTTTTAGTGATGTGCATTGTTTTGTGTCCGCCAGAAATAGCATCTAGTCTGATGGACAAAATGCTCAATTTCCGTCTCATCAAACCAACGAACCTTCTTCCATTTGACATTGGAGTCTCCCAACTTTAGTCGAGATTTAATAAGAGCTTTGCCACTCACCCAGCTTTGACTGGTGAATAACTCGGACAAAAGTTGCTGTATGCATAGTTTCTTATATCTCAGCTGCTGAAGCTTTTAACTTCTTCAGAGTTGTCATAGGTGCCTTGGTCATGCGCGGATCTACGGGGTGGCAAAGGGTGGCAGCTGCCACCCCTAGGACACAGTCTTGCCACCCCATTTATGAATCAGATAATATTTTTTTAAGTATATTTTATGTTCATACATGTTGGTCTGAGAACTGTGAGAAGGTGTGAAACCCGCACCAAACTCCTCTCAAATAGAAATCGCAGATTTAGAATCCCCTGCCCCCTCACAATGGTTTCACCCATCACCATCAGCGCAGTGACCCCCGCGAAATTTCACCAGCCCAGCAAGTGCACAGTGCATGGAACTAGATGTCAACGTCTGTACAACGAAGTGGTAAGTTTGACCACCAAGTCGAAAAAGTCCATAATCAGACCCATAGTCAGTCCATAATCAGTTAACCCGGCAACAACCTCACTGTTAGTCTACGTTATTTACATCCGCAAGACTTTGTCTCATCAAATTTTTCGATGATGGTCAGGTCAGATAATAAGGGCATGCTCATGCGTAGCTTAACGTTAGTCTATTTGTGTGTGTCGCTAGTTAATAACCTTTGATTGTAAATACTGCTGTCGATGATAACCCATTAATACACGTGATAATTCAACATGGGTTCTCAAAATTGTCATGCATCCACTTTCCCAGCATCTATGACTATCCAATTTTGGTCGAAATGTCAAATCAATGTAGGATATCTAATCGGTGTCATGCTGCGGGTTGCATTTTTCTTTTTCCTTTCTTTTCATGGTGTAAATCAATCTACACAAGTAAAAGTAGCCTACATGACTGAAATTCTACTCAATCACAATAAGTAAATGTACTATTTTCAAACAAACCCTAGGCTACTAGACTAGGCGTTTGATCACATATGAAGCTTAGTGAGATTGCTTAGATTCCAGTTAAATCTTCCAGTTTCATTGGGTGATAGATTTCAATCATTTGCTGGTAGATGAACCAACAAGCTGAGGCCAGCACAGGAGTTTGTTTTCTCAAGAAATTAACATGTTGCTTGTTCACTCGTGTTTAAGGTTGTTTCCTAATAGGAGATTTATAAAGGTACTTTAATACAGTAACTATACATGTACTTCATTATTCACCACTTTGTGAGTGAGTGAGTAGCCTAGATTGTGAATGGCAAAACATAATTTGGCACTAAAGATCAGGGACTGAAAACAGAATGATTTTCATTTAGGTTCGTTATGAGCAAAAACATTATTTTATATCATAATATTATAATACCTATATAATATTAGGTCTTAAAAATGCTTGATAGCCTAACTTCAGGCACAGAAAATGTCCTTGCTTTAAGCCTTGCAATAGCCTAACCTATGTATGGTGCTACCAACTGCATGACAGGCCTATACATATTTGCCTAGTGTCTCTGGTATTTAACAAATTGTTTCAGTAATTTAGACTACATACTTGGAAAAGGCAGTTAGATAGTGTTGGATATTAGTGTTCTTTTTTTTCAACTAGTAGTTCTAGCCAATTATGCAGGGAAGATACCGATTCATAACAAAATGACGTTTTCACTTCGGAACAAGTGAAATTGGTTTTGCTCCCGTTTTCAGTTACGTCCTTCCAAAAACTGTGTTCGTTTCTGGTTTTCATTTTCATTCTTTGAACCGTTTCTAATCCCTGCTAAAGATATTTGGCCTTTAATTGTAGTGGGGGTTGAAGTAAAAACCTTCCAAAGAATTAAATAATTGAATTAGATACCCATACCCAGTACTTAGTTACTGTCCACCAGTGTGTGTGTTTGCATGTTTATTAGTGAGGTGGTAGATTAATAATTACATTCTTGTTATACAATTTATAATAAATCCAAAAAGAATGTTTTGACTAAGAAGGTACTTACTTGACTGAGTCTTTATTGAATCAGATGGAAATGTTTTGACAGTCACAGTCATGGTTATCATTGCAACAAACCTGCATTAGAATCTTGTTTTAATTCAGATAACCTAAATCTACTGATGGCTTATTTTGTATGACTAAATTTGTCCATATTCCCTCAAAACTCACTAAAAGAAATGTCTCCAGGGGAGCATATACCCAAATCATCAGAATCTTGTTTCAATCCAGATAACCTAAATCTATTGATGGCTTATTTTATAAATGTGTCCATATTCCCTCAAAACTAGAAGAAATCATTTGAGGGTATCTCTGGCGGAACATACCTCCAAACCTCCCTAGAATTGCTTTTTGACACTATAATTACACAGAGAAAGAAATTCACATATTAAGACCCACATCATCCAAAACACACCGATTTGCCTCCCACCCTGTGTAATGTAGTGTAGAGAACAAAACATAATTGAACAAAATATTCAATGAAATCCGTAGAATTTTAAGTTTTGAATAATGTCCATGGCCCCCCTCCTGGAACCTCATGCCACCCCTTCGCCACCCCAGGAAAAAATGTCTAGATCCGCCCCTGGCCTTGGTGGCCTCCCCCACCAATATTCTTCTTGAACGGTTGCTCAGTTTGTGGTGACAGCCTGCTCAAGGCAGATTTGCACATTTGCCATATTCCTTACATTCTTTAATGATGAATCACTGAACTTCCTTGATTTTTTTTGTATCCATCCCTCACTTATGCTTGTCAACAACCTTTTCTTTGAGTTGTTTGGAGTGTTATTTTGTCTTTATGGTGGAATTATAGCCAGGAATACTGATTGACCAGTAACTGGAGCTTCCAGACGCTGGTGTCTATAGGGCTTATTCGTAAACACTGCTGCGACCATATTGTTGACATGACATTCGATTCGCCTGCTATACTATACGCATTCACTGCACACGGCGATCTCCATTTCACTAATTGTGGGACTATTAGCACCAATTGGCTGGACGGCTGTTGATTTAGGTCAGTTACTTTAACGGGGGATGAATATTTATGCAATCGCTTATTTTGCATTTTGTAAGGGATAATGTATAGAACACCGGTCATTATTGGGAAAATAAATTGGCTGAATCGTGTTTGATGCCGTTGTAAAATGCAGCATAAACATACACCTTGACCGCATTTCGTTCTATATTACTGTGCTACCATAACTTGATACAAAAGTTAAAGTAGCTGCGTCTCAACCGTTGGCAACCGTTCAGATAGAGGAAATATATTTCTTGGTGGAAGAATGATTATCTAGGAATAACTGGTTATATTTCTAGTTGCTGTGCCTTTACTTTATGAAACTTGGCCAGCTTATTGCTTAAATAATGACCGGTAAAACTTTGGGAAATCCCATTCAAGTCAATGGAGCTAGAATAGATTTGTTTTCACTTTGACATTAAAGAGGGGATTTTTGTAAATGATTGTAAAAAAAGGCCCAATTAAAATGATAAAGATTCTATTTATTAAAGCAATAAAAGTGGAAGTATCCAAGGGGAGTGAATACTTTTTATAGGCACTGTATGTGGAAGAATATGAATTGTCGGGTTGTCAAACCATTTTTACAGTCCACAATGTTTATATTGACAGTGTTAAATAGAAGAGATACTTCAAATGAAAAACCAGCAGCATGGACAATGTGACTGCAACAGTGAGGGCAGGAGGAACAGAATTGAAGGCCGGAGAGCACTGGGAAATGTACAGTAGTTGTGGCCCAGGTGGTGCATTGGTATCCGCATAGACTTTAAGTCACCATTGAAACTAATTCAAACTGTCTTTGGTTCAAATATTTATATTATTTGTCTGAATATTTCAGCTTTTCTTTGACCATGTGTGTCACATGATCCCAGTGATCGTGTCCGTATATTCTGTTTTACAGCATTCCATTAGTTGCCCCTTGTTATCGTGCAGTTAAGGTCACACTCAGAATAACAGAATCTAGCCAGGAGCTCTCATGTTTTGTTTTTTTTTTGTTTTTTTTAAAGTACCTCAAAGTTGACCTTTTCACTTCTGGTTTTAATTAGTATTTTATATCTTTTGCTCCTGTGTCAACATTTGCAGTTCAAACAAGGCAAGGTAATTGCCTCAGAGTGTCTGCATACATTGAAAGTAATTTTTCAAACAACCCCCTACCTTTTATCTGTGATAGACCTCCCATGTTATTAAAATGATTACAATCCTTTCTAATCGTCCCTAAACCTGGATGTTTTCAAACCACTTGAAAGTTTTTTACGACTGATGTGAGCATGTTGAGGTGTGTGTGTGTGTGTGTGTGTGTGTGTGTGGGTGTGTGTGTGTTTGTGTGGGTGTGTGTAGATGTTTTAAAAGTTTTGTGATAGCCCACAGTGGAGCACTTGGAGGAGTGCAATACAAGTGGATGCTTTTGTCCAATGGATTGGATTATGCCTCAGTCAAATGTGAAAACAGTGGTCTGCCATAGATGATTGTGACGCAGTGTCAAGATGAATCTTGTTTGAGAGGGACCTTACATTTCCCTCATGTCATGTTGCATTGATGGAGCATGCGTGTGTGTGTGAGTGTGTGTATGTATGTGTCTTCCTCTGTGTGTGTGTGTGTGTGTGTGTGTGTGTGTGTGTGTTTCCCAAGAGCACAGTTTTCTTTCCAGCATGGACCTGAGTGGTCTCTGTCAAAGCTCATCTATGGAGGACGCAGACAAAGATAGCCTCCTGAAAACGGGAGGGCCAAAAGAGAGCTGGCTGTGTGAGGTTGGTTGTTTTCATTGCTTTAGAGAACACGAGAATGGAGCCCACACCTTATATGGTCATCTTTGACACTTGCCCTTTTATGAGTGTGAATGAGTGAGTGAGTGAGTGAGTGAGAGTGTGCATGTGTGTGCACCTGGAAGGCTTTGATGCCGTTAAGCTGTCTGTGTGTGAGGGAATGAAGGCAGAGTCTGAAGGTGGTGCGGTGTTTGCCACTCAAAGGCCCACACATTAAACATGATTTCCAGCTGTCCTGCTTGTGTTGACCTGATAGGGAGAGCCCATAAAACGCCTCATTTGAACGGCAGAGACGTTACAGGAGGCAATGCCCGGACACCCTGTGATGGTTAATGAATATTTAATGAGGTAAATGCCCCGGCAGCCATTGTTCAACATGCAGCCCACTACCGGCACACCCTCCACTGATTAACGGGACATTTTAAGCTGAGTAATGCCCCTGTTACTTAAAGGGACACCAGGCAATGTTTTCGTGTTAATTAATCATCCTCGTAAGTCGGTATATGGTTAAATGACTCATTACGGGGCGAATGAAGGCTCTCTCGCCCGCCCCTACTGCCTGTAGGAAGAATATCCCACTTGCAAGTTCGGTGTATCCTACCCGCTGACCGAAGCAGGATCAGTTTACAGCACAGAGGCAGGCTAACAAAACGCTAGAGATTGAGAGAGAGCAAACGTGTGTATAATGGCAGAGCCAGCGAAGAAGCAGCGAAAACCCTTGACGGAAGACGCAAAGAAAAGGAAAAGAGCTTCAGACCGAGCGAGGGGGAGTTTCGTAGAGAAAAAGCATCAGGCTTGCCTGGTGTCCCTTTAACTGGAGCCTGGTGAAGACATTGCTGATGCCTGTTTTTCTCTCCGTGTGAAACATCTCCCTGGTGAAAGACACCCATGACATCCATGAGCTGCTGCAAGGAAAAATACAAGAATGTGCTTCGCTGCCTGATGTGTGTCCATTGGCCAGTTGAGTGGAGATCTATGAAAGTAGAACCTCCTGTTGGTGGAATAGGCACTCCCAAATTCGGTATGTTCTTCTTAAGGCACTGTGGCCTGCCCTCACACCACAGTGTTTCTATACTAGCTAACCCACTGAGTGCATGTGGAACCCACTTAAAGTTCCATTAAACCAATCTGCAGGCAGGACAGACAAACAACAAAATTGAATTTAAGCACTTACTCTTATTGTCATTTAGACTTAAAAGGTTGTATTTACATTTACAATATGGCATCTGACAGACATTGTTGTCTGTGATGGGTTACAGCACAGTGAAAGTGTTGGGACAGACTTTAACTTTGTGTGTCTGAGTCTGTGCCCCTCATGCCTTTTCGTCTCCAAGTCTTTCCGATGAGTAGCAAGCTCTCTATTATACGCAGTCAGCTCATTACGTAGAATCACACGCAAAACTGAAATAGAATTCTCTGACGTATTTTAGATTAAAATATGCAGCTCACACTTAGAACTCAGCAGGTTTTGGGAAGCAGCACTTGCTGAGGATGACCTGGGAGTATGAGTTGGCGAGTTTTGTTTTGATATTGTTTTTGAGTTCACTCCCGTTGACCTTTTCTCACTTTTTTTGTCTGACCTCTGAAAGTGAGAGTGTGTTGCATATGTGCTTCCTATGGGATGACATACTGCATGAGTCATGGAAGAGAGTGGAGGTGAGAGAAATGGTGGCCCTGGCTTGCTTTTTACTCCAAGCACACAGTTTACTTATCCTCTGTTGAAACACTACATTGCAGTGTGTGTGTTTGTCTGTGTGTGTGTGTGTGTGTGTGTGTGTGTGTGTGTGTGTGTGTGTGTGTGTGTGTGAGACAAACAAAAAGAGAGAAAGAGGGCAATAGGTGCATAGAGAATTCGGTTAAACAAGTTAAACGGAGTCAGAAATTCTAAGTGCAGTTTCTTGGTTCTGAGGCTGGAAGAAACAGTAATGATGGGGCTCAGACAGTTATAGGATGGGTTTGGTCTTTATATTATGTTTCACAGGGAGTCATCTTTCCAAATTATTACAGTGCATTACATACAGTCCAGTATATTATAATACAATGTAATGCAATGTAAAACAGCAGTTTTCCAATTCATTTTCTTAATTGATTTCAGAAAAAAAAACATGTATTGTGTCTTTTGTCATTTATAAAATCTACTGCCTGTCATTTTATCCATGCACGTGGAACATTATGAGAACAGGGTTTTGTACATTCCTGACCACCTTACTTTGCTTATTAGCTCAAGCTATCATCAGGCAGATCATTTGGAAGTTAGCAGAGGCAGTATTTCCCTGTAGGCTTAACCGGTACCATTGTCTGGTCTGTCATTGTTTGTACTTTGTGGTGTTTATATCACTGTTTGTGGCTTATACTAATGCGTTTTTGTGCCGCAGCATGAGCTTGTGTCTCATGAGGAGAGAAGAAAGGAACACCCAGTGCGAAGCAGTGATAAGGCTGAAAGCAGTCGCCTCTTTATACCTATCAGTTATCATGCGACCTAAGTGTGAAGTGTGTGAAATTCACTGGTGTGTGTGTGTGTATCTGAGAGAGATGTGTGTGTGTGTCTCTCTCTCTCTCTCTGTGTGTGTGTGTGTGTGTGTGTGTGTGTCTATCTGTGTGTCTCCCTGTATGTTTATCTGTCTATGGTTTTGTGTGTGTCTGTGAGAGAGAGGGAGAGAGAGAAAAAGATAGAGAGAGGGAGAGAGAGAGAGAGAATGATATGTCCCGGATCCACTCGCAGCCAGAGGTCCGTTTCCCAAAAGCATATTGGCTAACTATGATAGTACCTTGATAGTGTCACTGCTAATTGTGATTCCGTAGATTTGAGTTGTGCATGCACAAACACTTAAGCTTCATGTTGTCACACATCAGGTTTTTAATTTTGGAAAATATTTGTTAGCTGTTAACAAAATGTGACCGAAATACGACCGATATTCAACACCGTATTTCTGTACTGTTTATGTGTGACTCAAATACGGTCATCTCACATTTGTCAGTGACGCTACCAAGGAAGATGCATCGTAGTTAGCAACTATGCTTTTGGGAAAAGGGACCCCTGACCTGGAGTCAATTTATCTGTCATGTTGAGAATGTTAGGATAGAGGCACACTACAGGTAGACTCAGTTTTGACCCATTTTGACACTTATCGGTCTATATTGGTATCGGTCTCCTTATACTCACTTTATTTGCTGATATTTGTTTAAATGTGTTAAGTTCACTTAAACTAAAATGTATCACCATATAGACTACTTTACAATTATTGTTATACTTAATCATTTTTAATTAGCGTTACTTTACAGAGGCTGCTGGTTGGCAACTTAACCTCAAGATATGTGACAGCAGTAAACACGCTTGATATGCTGCACCACTCTCACTATAGAGTACAGAATACATTCACTTGAGACACTTTTGATGTTACCGCCTGGGTTTCTTAAGATGGGTGACTGAACCTTTCTTGGAAATTTAATGCAGACACACGATTTTACACAGTGTCCCAATGTGGTTGTAGTTAAAAGAAGTAGGCTAAATTGCACTTTCAGTTTGGCGACAGTATAGTCGGAGCTACATGATTCCTTTCAAGTAAGTTTGTTTAATTACCAGCCAAATATCCAAATAACAGTTAAACAAATTAATACTGGCCCAAAATATCGGTCAAATATCGGTTATTGGCCACCCAGGGGCATTAGATATAGATATCAGTTGACCCCTAAGGCGGACCTTTGTTTCCTCTTCGGTCATAATTTCACTGTGCACACTTTATTGTCCTTTATGTCCCTGGTTCTTTTCTGGTTCCCATTTCTGAATTGACTCCTTTGTCCACCTGAACCACAGACACATACAGTATCTTTTTCTCTTTTCTCTCCTTTTATCTCCCTCCCTCCACAACCTCGCTTCTCTCTCTCTCTCTCTTTCCCTTCTGTCAGTATGTTTATGTAATTGCGTCCTTATTCAGAGCAGAGCTTATTTTAATCAGCAACAGGTAAAATTACATCCACTTTTGACAGACCATATTTTGCAGACCAAATACCGTAGGATACCATGAGAACTGACTCCTGTGAGGATCAAGCAGGGAGACGGCAGCCATGATTCACAGGACATTCAGAAAAAAAAAACATATTAATCACTGTATTTGATACTTTTAGCTTGTTCTGTCTTCAAATCAGAGGGAGGATTAATTCTGAAAGCATTTCCACTGGGAGTGTAAGATTGTCAGTGTGAGTAATAGTTGATATGTGGTTTGGGGGGATTTAAATGAGAGATTGCTTATGGTTTTTGGCTTACCCCAAATGTGGTTAAATAATTTCCTCTAAACTCTTCTTGAGCCTGTAACCTTTATGATAATTTCTGATATGGTCAGGCCTGTTGTATGTGAAATTTAGAATGGTACAATATAAATATGTGAAATACAATGAACAGGAAATTCATTACACAATAGTTATTTCTTAGACTTAATGTAATTTATTGAAAGAATATGTAGTTAGACACCATGGTTTGAGGATGAACATGTGTTGAGTATATACTGAAAGTAATTGAACTAATTGGTCTGGACACTGTAGATTAGTCTTTGCAGGTAAACAACATTGCGGTCCTTACCAGTAGCCTATTGTCAACTCAGCTGTGAGTGAAAACTGTTCTCTCTTTTACCTCTCTCACGCTCTTTCTCACTCTCTCTCTCTGATGTTCTGTGCCCAGGGGTTAGAGGTCTAGACAGTTTCAGGGAATTTATGTCTGAAGCTGAATCAGAACAACTGTGCCTTTCTACTGTATATGTCCTCAGTGTAGATTTGTGTGGTTCAGCCTCCCAGGCGGCACAGGGCAGGTCAGCGTGCCCGTTATTTATCAGCTCATACATTTTTATCTGTGCCATGCCGCCACTGCCAGGGCTGATATGGGAGGTGAGAGCCACTCGCAAAATATCGGAAAGTACCTATTCATGGGTTTCATCAGGTCCCTTTCCACAGGTGTATAAAATCAAGCACCTAGATTATGAATGCAGACTGCATGGTGCTTGATTAATAAACCTGTGTAGAGGGACCTAATGAAACTCATGAATAGGGAGTAAAGATAGCATTTCCATTTCTATTGTGTGTCATGCACAGGCTTGTGGAAGACAGAAGTTCTCTCTGTTTGACCCCCCCTGCTTTAACTCTTCTACAAATATTAGCTTGCATTCTTTCCTCTGGCCACTACAACAGCTATGTTTGTGTTCAAGACTCACACAGATGACATACCATAGATGACAAGGATATATCAAACATTGCTGTGGCTATGTATGGAATGCACATAAGATGCAATAAGAGAAAGTGTTTTTAAACTTTTGTAAATTGCATGTTTATTCGTTGCTGACGTAAGGGGTTACATATCCACTCACTGTCCCTTATCAGAAGTGGCAACGAGTAAGAGAAACTTTAGAGCAATTCTGTGAAAGATTTTTTTTTGTCAGATTTACATATGGCTGGTATAGAAAGTGGGATAGTGCAATCACTGTCACACTTTATCTTCTTTGCCCACCATAAACTATCAAGCAATCACCAGTTGTGGATGAGTTTGGTGACGCTAAACAGTTGGACACATTGACAGTTTAATTGTAGTTGAGCGTGTAGTAAAAGCAGGCTGAATGTTGAACATTTACTTAAGAGCCACTGATAGTTTGCTCTTCATCCATAATAAGTCATAAATATGAAGTAACATTTTATATGATGGAGAGTAGTCACATGCAGCAGTTTGAAGAATACATCAGCATCTGATCAAGTTACTCAACAGAATCTAATAGCAGGTATCAACATGGTGTAATAAAGGTCTGATATCATAATTAATAGTTGAATCAAATTGTAAAAGATGCGTTTGTAGAGAAATGTTTTTTTAAATTATTATATGAAATTATTCTTCCATTAATGTGTCCATGTGTGCCCATTTTCACTCCATTTTGTGTTTGTTTCTGACACTCATAGTCTTATAACACTCCTGTGATGCTGTTTTCATTAGAATTTCCCCTCATGTGTTTTTAATAAACACAAATTTTATTTCTTAAGTTCATGGATTGCTGGAGTGTTGTTGTGTTTTTTTCTGGTTCTCAAAACATTTTTCTATGAAAGATCTCCCTGTGTGTTTTCTCTGGTGGATTACAGAGGTCTAGAACTACAACAGCAAGAGAACCCTGGATAATCTCCTAATATGGTCATATCAACTTTGATTATTTATGCATCATTTAAATGAGTTTGATCTGTAATCTCCAGTGTACTCGCCAGTTTTTCTGTGAAGAAGGCATTCTTTTAATCCCGGCAGGACTGTTTCAAAGACAAACGACAGCATAAAAATTCTTTACACACCATCACAAAGCCCTTCTCATTACAGTGACTTAATAAACTTAATCTTTGTGCTCCAGACCAAATTTCAGAGTGCTACTCTCCCCTAAGCCTACTAGTGTAGTTTTACCAAACTAGGTCTGCAATTTTAGAAGATTCGGGGTTGGATTCCAAAACATTTTGTTTGGATGCTTCATTGTTATGTCCACTGTTTGGAAAGTCTAGACTAAGAGTTTTCAGGTGGCTGCTTGAACCGTAGTTTTTTCTCTTTTTCGTTGCAAACCCCATTTCCTATTTGGGAGCACTTTTTGGATCTTTTTTGACAGTTGTGGTGAACCAGAAGACCAGAGCTGGAAGGTCTTCCTGGAAGAAAGAATGATGAAGAATCTCATATGGTGTTGCCAGGGAGGGCCTCTCCCTGGACCCCATCAGTAAAATAATTGAAGATGCAATGGAATATAGACCCTTTCAACAATAAAAACAAAAACAATGCTTGAATGTTCTATTTGGTTCCCAATCGACTTCCTCTGCATTAAGATAACATATGGAATGTTAAAACGGAAGCCTACTATGATGCTGATAATCAGGGGCGGACTGGGACCAAAAATCGGCCCTGGCATATTTGGTCCAAGCGGCCCTCAAATCGGTCGGGCACACCTAATTAAATACAAAATATTTGAATTACCCTTAAATATGCATATATTTTCAACTGTCATGGAGCACTGAAAGTGATGTAGGCCTCATTGGCTATCACTCTGACTGATCAGAGGTATAGTAGCCATGGAGCACATGATCTCCATATTCAAGTAGCCTAGGCTATACAAGCAATTATTAAAGAAGAGTTTCTGCTTGATTTCAAAGTATCATTTCAAATTATTCAACATTTAAACTATACAATGCTCAACTGACAGCAGCACCAAACAGTTATTGAAGCCTATGTGTAAAGAGCTAAATTAGGCATACCTAGATTGTCGTAGACGTTAATCACTGTAGGACAACTGAGACAACACAAAATAAACAGGGCTGTTGCTGGAAATATTTTATTCCTGTAGGCTATACTACATTGCTGGTACGTATTTTGGAACATTATAGCTACATTAACTAATTATCTTTGATGTCTTCCAGTAGCCTATCATATGTTACTGTATATTAGTTGGCTTGTGCATGAATATGACTTTATGTTTTGTAGCCTAGATTTCCGTCAGTCTACAGTCTTTTAGCCCATCTTTACCATGATAACCCTTCCAAGATAGAACCCTTTCTACGCTCTACTTTGAGAGACCAACCACCACTCATGCCATCGATGTTGAATTTTGGGCGTCTGACGGAAACTGATCAATCTCACCAACAATTAACATCGATTTGACAGTCTTTTGCTGTCCGGGTTTGCAAATCATTCATTTAGAACATTTAAGTTGCGCTATTTGTTATCATAATCACAGCACGGCCTTACGTTATCATTACCATATCACCGCAATTAATAAGTCATCATAATCATCATCGTCAGCATGGCATGATGTCACACATACAGTAGCCTACCTGCTCCACCACTGAGTTCTTATCATGTAGCCTCAACTAGGCTCCACCACCTGCTCACTGTCCTTCTGCTCTGTATGGTTGCTTACATGCTCGTTCAACTCAACGAACTTTAACATGTTGCTGACATATGCTAGCCTACTTGCAATATTGTATTTTTGAAGCTTCTACATTGGTGTTACTTTTGCAATATTGTCACTGCTGAATTGCTCCCTCCGCAATTTCGTGTAGGCAACTTCGATTAACTTTTGACGGCTCACAAAATCCTGGCTCTGAGCCAAAATGCGAGGGGTGGGGCCTGACGTGAGCTTTCATTGGATCAGTCGAGTGTCAATATGGAAATGTAACCAATGGGCCGCTGATTGTCCTTCCTTTTGGGCCGACACTGTACCAACTTGATTAAATTATATAGCCTATTCTATCGGCCCAAAAGGTGCTGGCCCGGTATGCCAGATGGCCAGTCCGCCCATGCTGATAATGGAACTCTCTTGAAAGGGTCTATAGGAGATTAGGGGCATCTAAGGATTTGGAGGTTATAAGTAGCGCAAAGCCAAGTAACTTCATATATATGTGTGGTGAGACTTGTCTGTGGGGTTAGACAATGTCTCACACTGACAGTCATGTGGAGAAGGCACAGCTGCATCAGTTATATGCCTTAGGAGCATTTCTGTGCTGCTTGAGATAGAGAGGCATCACTGATTTAGCAGTGGGACCACAAGGCAAGACCACAGAGACCCCTTTCAAATAGTTGGACAGTCAGCTGAACACTCCTTGAGGGATGTCCACTCTGAATATCGGCAGAAGATGGTTTAGGACAGAGACAAGGCATTAAAGGAACCACATGTAAGAAATGTATTTCAATTTATCATAAAATGGCCCTGATATGTCACTAGACATTAAGAAATCATGTTCATTTCAAATACTTATATCACTGACAACAGTAGTCCGGCCAGGATATTGTCATTTAAAAAGTGAAGTTGCAGCCCTCAACTGATGTTGATGTTGTGTTTTGTCATGTCATGTTGTGTTTTGGCCTGATGCGCCACCCTCCACCTATCTACTAATCACAAAGTCAGTAGTGTTTCGCCATCCGGGTTGGCAACCTCGAGTCTGGGGGGAGGGGAGGGCATTACTGTCTAAATTAATAAATGTAAATGTTGGAGGCCACAAACAACTGCCACCACTGTACATCGACGGAGATGCTGTGGAGAGAGTGAACAGCACAAAATTTCTGGGGGTGCACATCAGCGACGACCTCTCCTGGACCACCAACACAGCATCACTGGCGAAGAAAGCCCAGCAGCGCCTCTACTTCTTGCGCAAATTGAAGAAGGCAAGTGCCACGCCTCCCGTCATGACTACATTCTACAGAGGGACCATCGAGAGCATCGTGTCCAGCAGCATCACAGTGTGGGGCGGAAGCTGCACAGATCAGAACAGGAAGACCCTCCAGCGCATTGTTAACACAGCTAAGAGGATCATTGGAGCACCACTCCCCTCCCTGCAGGACATTTACACCACCCGCCTCACCCGCAAAGCACTAATGATTGTCAAGGACACAACCCACCCTGCACACGAACTGTTCAGCCTCCTGCCCTCTGGAAAGAGGTACAGGAGCCTCCGCTCCTGCACCACCAGACTTGCAAGTAGCTTCATCCACCAAGCAATCAGGATGCTGAACAATCTACCCACTCTCCCATCACTGACAGCCCCCCCCCACCCACCAGCCAGCCAGGAACCTAGGAACCTAGGATCCTGTCTAGCCTACCCCCCCACCACCCCCCCACCCAACACCGCCCTGTGGAACTGCACTGTGACTGCGCAGCCTAACGTGTTGCTGCTTCACATCAAGCCTGATATACTTGAAATTACTGCATATTAATGTAAATATACAGGTCACACAAGCACAAGTTTAAACTTCATGTAACTGTTAAGACTATGTAAATATACAACACAACTACCTCTATTTTTTTGATATATGTCCTATATTTCTATATTTTGATATATGTTCTATATTTCAGTCTCGCACTTTAATTTAATGTTTATTGTCTATGTCTAAAGTATGTCTATGTCTGTATTTAAAGTATGTCTATGTCTGCATGGGAAAGTAAGAAACGAAATTTCAATTCTTTGTATGACCAGTGCATGTAAAGAAATTGACAATAAAGCCGACTTGACTTGACTAAATGTTATCTTCCGCTAATTTCCATAGGATGACAGAATCTGACTGAAATAACTTACATAGTCCTGGAGGGCGCAAGCACTTTGAAATCTTTTCTAATATGTACACCACAAATAACAAATTACACCAAACTCTCCACATGGTGATTTATGATACCTCACTGAGTCGAATCAATGAATTAAGAAGTTAATGCCATTTCGCTACATGTTTCACAGTATTTCTTGTGACATAAAATCCTTGAAGAAAAGAGTCTGGTTAAGAACTGGGGACAGTGACAGTGACTGAGGTCAGAATTAAATTCGGTGTCTGCATCTTTATTTGACCTGGAAAAAAATCCTCACTCAACAAAAGACATATTGTTCCCGAGTCAGCACAGTTATTATCAACAATTTAAAATGAGAAACCAGCGTTGTCCTAAGAAAAGGTGAACTTTTCCATTACCGTCATTTTTTATCATCAGTCTGCAAACCATCATTGCATACAAGGGAATCTGTCTCACTCACAATCACTGGATTGTTGTTCTGAATAGGCAATAAAAAGTGTACTCAATCCATAATTTCTTCCATTGGTCATATGATGGCTTGAAGAGTTTCTTTGTGCAAAGTCAGAAAATAGTTAGAGAACAGGGTCAGTTTAGTGATCTGTGTTGAATGAAATTTCATGCTACTTTGATTATGAAATCTGTTTGGGTTTGAGCTATTCTTGTGTGGACAAGGCAGCCAGAAGGTCTTCATTGACTCCATTAAATTATTTTATGGTACTGTACTTTTCTTTGTTTTTTCCCTGTTAAGATGCCTGTGATGTTTAAATGTGTACCATCCAATTGTAGCCCAATTGCAGCCTGACATGATAACCTGACCTGACACACACACACAGACGCGCGCGCACACAATCATTTCTCAATCAACAGGAGAACTCGGAGGTCAAGGTTATACATCACAAACATTCTGTATTCTGACCTGCTTCTCACCGCCTAACTCTCTCTCAATCATCTCTTGTGTAATGATGTCAAGGTCCTGGAGCTCATAGCACACTTGGTCACCGTGAGCTGGTATCGCTCACTGTTACAAATCAACACTCTGTGACTGTCTGAGAGCCCATATGCAGGCAACGGGGCCTAGACAATGGTGCATTTGTCAAGCTCATATTAAACTCAGACCCCAGGTCTCTGTGGCTTGGAAAGGTCCCACGAGGCTAATAGTTAGGTTGCTTCTAAATGTATTATCTCTGTAGACCTTTGAAATATTACTTGGATGTGTTAGACATTTTACTGATCAGGCCAGATAATGTCACTTGCTTTCAAAAATGATTGCCTTTAAGACAAATGTGTTTACTATCGAACAATCTTCTTCCTGAAAGCACAAGGTATGCGCTGTGATACAGATACACATTCTCAACCAAGTCTATGCGGATATCTCTGGTTTTCTATTCAATCCTTGCTTTGGAAATACAAACAGCTCAGTTGAGATACTGTTTTAAAATGAACATAAGACACTGCCCTAGGATGTGTCAGCAATAGAGCCTTACAGAAGAGATCAAACATATTGTATCTCTTTGCTTGTGACTGGAAATGTTGTGGTCAAGCCATGGGTTTCTATGAACTACTAGACATGTGTTACTGTAGAGGTGTTTTCTCCTCTTCCTTTTTAATCTTTTGATTGTATCAACAATCTACATAATCCTAAACACAGAGTATGTTGAATACTATAGCCATTCAGAACCATGGCTAAGAACACAACCTTTTGTGACTCAATTTGGGGGTTCAGCTTGGCTCTGGATGTGCTTCTAAACTAATCTCCCACCTAATCTCCTCCCCAAACTGCTCTCGGGGTATGGCACCATTATCTGTTTGCAAGCATTGCCGCAATGACACTGTATCAACTGCTGTAGTCAAGAATTCTGCAATACGGCTTCAGTTCAAGTTAACAGTCATGGTGCTATTATGAGGGAAATAGAAACATTTCCCTGTAAATGCAACCCATTAAAAATTACATGAAAAACTATTTATTTTAGAATTCACATCCTGTTGTATAGTATAGTATATATACTCTATTGATCCCGTGAGGGAAATTGTTGTGCTTGAAATGTCATGCTAGAGATTCCAACACCTTCATGAAGACACAGATACTCAAGGTGTTTACAACTGCATGCTGTTGCTGTACTGAGTGAGTCCTATTTTTGCCCTCTTGGGGACAGTCATCTTTATTTGGTCTCTGAAGGGTTTTTTTTCCCGCCCCCAAACGTCAGCTTTAAGCTGCTTTGAAACTATCTCCACAAAGATGGAATCTTGAAGGGATTTCATCAGATAAAATAGCCTGTAGCACACTTCCATGGAGTGACGAGTCTAAGGGGTCGCTTTTCTTTCCCTAGGTTCCTGTGCTTCAACACAAATTTTCACTGACACACACTTTTGTATTTGATAACTTAGTTTTAATAAGGTGTCATTTTTGTATATTTCTATAGAGATCTACAGCTGAAATAGGCCGGGCATCGCCAAAGTAGTTGTGTTGATATTAGAAATACTGCAGTGTTTAAAATGTCTTTGGTCGAGCTTGTTTTTAGTCTGCTTGGTCTGTCTTCCCTGGTAGGTAACATCTTTGTGGTGAGCCTGTCGGTGGCTGACCTGGTGGTAGCGCTGTACCCCTACCCCCTGGCACTGCTGGCCATCTTCCACAATGGCTGGACCATGGGCTCGCTGCACTGCCAGCTGAGTGGCTTCGTCATGGGCCTGAGTGTCATCGGCTCCGTCTTCAATATCACGGCAATCGCACTCAACCGCTACTGCTACATCTGCCACGGCCTGCACTATGACCACCTCTACACCACCCGCAACACCTGCCTGTACCTGCTGCTCACCTGGGTGCTCACCTGCCTGGCCACCGTGCCCAACTTCCTAGTGGGCTCACTGAGCTACGACCCACGCGTCTACTCCTGCACCTTCACGCAGACGGCCAGCTCCTCGTACACCATCTGCGTGGTGGTGGTGCACTTCCTGGTGCCGCTGGCCGTGGTCTCCTTCTGCTACCTGCGCATCTGGATGCTGGTCATCCGGGTGAAGAGCCGTGTGCAGCCGCCGGACTCGCGCAGGGGCCAGCGGGGTCGCCCTGGCGACATGCGCAACTTCCTCACCATGTTTGTGGTCTTCGTACTGTTTGCTGTCTGCTGGGCACCGCTGAACCTCATCGGCCTGGCCGTGGCCATTGACCCAGAGCGGGTGGCGCCAAAGGTGCCCGAGTGGCTGTTCATCACCAGCTATTTCATGGCGTATTTCAACAGCTGCCTGAACGCAGTGGTGTATGGCCTGCTGAACCAGAACTTCCGGCGTGAATACAAACAGATCCTGCTGGCACTGTGTGCCCCACGCACACTCTTCATGGACAGCTCAAAGTGTGCCACGGACGGCTTCAAGAGCAAGCAGTCACCAGCAGCGACCAACAACCACTTAATGGAGGCCCAACTGTGATTGGTTAGGGGTCAGGGGGTTACCACTGGTAGGGGCTATATAACTATAGAAATAATATATATAATTTTTTATAATGTTGTCACTGGTTGTTTGTAGAACATTAGTGCTGTGTGTGTGTGTGTGTGTGTGTGTGTGTGTGTGTGTGTGCGTGTGTCCTTGTACTGACAAACCAACCAAATTATCACACACACACACGATTAAATATGTAGCATAGATTTTTATCTGACATATAGAGTTTGAAAATATGTATTATTTTCTTGGCATATTTTGATGCTGCTTATATATTGTTATGAAAATGTTTGACTTGGATGTTATGGTGCTTGAATTCTCAGATAAAAATGATCACTTCTTTCTCCATCCCTACGGCATGTTACTTTTGTCATTCTCATAAACCTTCAAGCAAATGCAGAGACAATAGATAATAAGGCCATCATCATCAAGGTAAAATATTGTGTTTGTTTCCACTTTCCTTCCTCCTCTTCATTAACATTATCATCCATAAGGTAATAACAGCTAATAATATTCTATCCAGCTTGTAATAGCTGCAAGGTCACTTCAAACATCATCTCATTCACACGCTGGTTTCATTCAGTCTAATCTTCCTGAACCTGTGATGAGGGCGATCATCACTCATTCGCAGAGACAGAGCTGCGACAACCAGATTTGTCCTGGGAAGGACAGATGTGATGACATAGCGCTTATCCTGGTTGCCCTCAAAAGGTTTCTGTCTTTGTGTTTCACGGGCGGATTGATTTCATCTCTCAGGTCAGTGACCCCTCTCAGATGCAGGCTGTTTAATTCCCTCTTTCTGCAACCTCAGCGAACAACAGCGGGGTACAATATGTTTGTCAACCCCAGATTGTGGTGTGTGTGTGTGTGTGTCCTGCAAAACAGCTGGCATGGGCTTACCTCAGCTGTGAACTGGCGAACAGAGCATAACCTTGGCCTACCAGATACAACAAAATGCTAAATGAATGTTGGTCTACCAAGGCTGAGGTTACTGGTTTAGTTCATTACTGTGCAGACCTTTAAATCTGGATAACAGAAATTCCATGCTAACTAACTTTGCCCACTGGCTTATGAGCAATTCAAATTTGATGGGAAGACAGTATTCGGTCTACTCTGTTAGAGCATTCTCAATATCTAGTTGCCTATGTCTTATTAAAAGCTGCATAAAACTCGTGTTTGAAGTGAGGGTTACAACTATTCAAGCCCTTACAGTACTGCCTAGGTACCAGAGAGTAGATTTACTCTACTGAGATTAATTGTTACAACGCAACTCTGCTCCTAAAGAAACAGTTCAGTGAGAAGTTACTACAGCCTGAAAACCATATGTGCAGTGTTGTCTCCCTCTAGAGGATTTACTGTTTAGCCTTTTGTTTGCGCAGATAAGTAAATTATTTAATGCTTTGTTACAGTAATACAACTTTCAGCCATGCATTTTTTTTGCCACACAAGCTTGAAGAATGGATTAGTCTATAGCCGACTACTAGCGCTATTAGCGACTATTAGACTACTAAATATTATTTTAGCCTTACACGTGACATTGTCACGTGACGCAACCTCGGAAGTAGCGACGATGATGACATGAAACCAATGCATGAAACAGAGGTGTTTGTAGGCTACATTGATTAAACTATTGCAATTATAAACCCTTATAGACCGTAAAGTTAAACAAGAACTTTGCGTGGGACAATGCAGACTACAACAGATGTTAGAGGGTAAGACTGTGAAATCGAAACTCGCATAACTTGCATAATTGAGTTCTGGGTTTGCTAACGTAGGCTACCAAGTAGGCTAGCAGCTAGCTGACGCTAAGTTGAAAGAGCCTAGACTAGAGTATCAAACAGTTTGCCTCAACCGCCTAAAACCCCAGATATATTTCTGTTAAGTTAAGTAACACTCGTCGCTGGTCACTAGTTACTGGTCACTGGTCTTTTTTGACCGCCTGTCGCAAATTTTCTCAACGACAGTTTGTTGTTAATTAGTCCCCAAAAGAGTGGAACTTAGGCTATTCTTTAGGCCTAACGTTAATGTATTGCTCATAAATACACAACATTATGATTGGTATTTGGATGGATATGTAAGCGTGAATAACCTAAATATGCCAGTCTTCCATGATACAACGCCAATGCAGAAAAGAGTGTGTTTGTATCAGGATAGGCTATGCCGGTGGGTCAGGTCAAGTCTGTGGGCTTTGGTGTGGTGATCTACTTTTAATGTGATTATTTATTTTTCCCTGGTAGAAATGAGGCATCACTACTATCGGTTTTGAAGACGCTGTTATTCTTCACAATCATGATGATTACTCTACCAATAGGATTATACTTTGCCACCAAAGCCTATGTTTTCCAAGGTAGGTGTGATACATCTTCCTGTTTTAGGCTCATGCTTATGCAAATATTATACCAAACAGCCATCCCTGTAAAACCAAAACAAACAAAAAAAGCAAAAGCATGATTATGGTAAATTATCAGGACACATGGTCAAGAAGTTAGACTAAACTGATTAACAGGATTTTAGTCTAACTTACTTCTCTATGACAAAATATGTTTTGTGTGTGAATTAAACTAGACATTTAAGTAGGCTATTCTTAGGCTTTGTAAAAAAAAAAAAAATCAACAGAAAATAATCAATAGTTGCAGCCATTTTTCATGAAAAAGCAAAAGATTTCCTTTATGCACACAAAAAGCTAAATTTCTCTCAAATATTATGTACAGAATATGGGTTACCACTTCACCTTTTGCCAAGATAATCCAACCTCCTGACAGGTCTGGCATGTCAATATATGCTGAATATAAAGCATAATCCTTGCACAGATGTGTGAAGGCCACTCTAAAGTGTGCAGTTTTATCACACAATGCTGCTGACGTCACAAGTTTGGGGGAGCATCCAATTGGCATGTTGGCTGCGTTAATAATGTCCACCAGAGTTGTTGCCTATGAATTTAATTTAAAGGTGAAGGTGTCATTGGCATTTTACTCCAATGATATTTTACTACACGAAAAAACAACCATTTTTGGTTGAGTAATGTTCAAGACTGCTTTAATTCAGTGGCAAGGTCAGTCAGTGGTCAGTGTATGTGTAATATAGCCTAGAAATCTAGACGCACCCTAGCGGCAGCAAATAATATTTGCTGCCAGGGCTAGTCTAGCAACTCTCCATTGGCTTGTGAGCTCGAAAAATTAAACTTCTATCAGGCCAATCAAATCGTGTATAGAGTCGTTAGGTGGGCTTAACATAATGATTGATGGCAGAGTTGCAACGGTTTGGCTTGAATTCCCTGCTACTTGAAAACAAATAAAATGGATGTTGATGTTGGCGAACAGTGTGACACGAGTTAAGCTTTTATGAAGTTGGCAAAAGTTTGAACTGCTGGTGGGAAACGCATGGGACTCATAGCGCTGTCCTACTGCGTGCAGAGGGAATTTGAAAGACAACCGATTATCCCGCCCCTCAGACTGAGCACTGCGAACGGTGAGTGCCCAGACCCTACATTTTAATGTGGGTCTGGCTCGTCAGGCTATGTGTAATACACATTTGCTCCAAAAAACGCCACCAGTATCTGTTAATGGGATCATTCCACGCCAACTCAGACATCTATGGACGCAGTGCTCGCCAATACAAACTTGACCAAAAGGACCATGACAAAATTATGCCACTGCTTCCACAATTTCTTGGATAATAGTTAAAGACACTATTCAATTCAATTTTATTTGGAGAGTGACAGCGGCAAGGAAAAACTCTTACACTATGTAACATTCTTGTTATTTAGTTCTTTAAAAGTTTGATGGCGGGTTAATCCGTGACCGTCTCAGTATTTAATTGTTCGCCATCACTGAGCATAATACTAACTTATTTCCACTATTTTCATGCTTTATCATCACTAAATTCTCCCTGATCTACATTCCAGACTTCTGGAAACAATGTCCATAATGGTGCATTATGAAGAATAAAATTCATATTATGGAGCTTCATAGTCAAAAATGTTATTTCATTACAAGAAAGAACAAATATGTATCTTTATCTGGTATAAATCCCATTAGGATCATCAAGTGCCCACATGGTCATTTGAGGGTCCAAATATGGGGTTCCAAAAGAGTCACCTCTGCCAGAGAGGGTTTTTGGACCCCCATAAAACCCCCGCCAGTGGTACCATACCCTTCAAATTCATTTTGGCAAGAGCAAGGTTCCCACATATAACAAATAATCCTGTTTAGAATAAATATGATCATTAATTGTGGTGCTAAGGCCACCCAAAAAGTGAAAAATCACACATGCCGTCAACATTTTTTAGGACTTTGGTGACCCACCTCTCACCCAAACAGTAAGGAATGTTGATTCTGCCTCCATAATTGTGTAGTACAGACTACAATGAACTACCACACCAGTTTCCAGCCTTCTACCACTATTAGAACAGACGTTATGGGCTTCCAAAAATGGCAAAAGATGAAATGTGAAATTCCAATGTGTCGATTACGGCCGTGGCACCCGAAATTCAAATGGACGTCACGGGCGAACCGTTTGAGATATTGACCTGAAACTTCAGATTCCCTTGTTTGGTAACATAAGGCATATTTCTCACCGCTTTTCAGCTAAATCTGAGAGGTACCATGTACATGATACCCCGATTTTGGCTGTTTTCACTTGGAATGACCCAATGTTAAAAACAATGTAGCAGTAATACAAAAAACAGAAACAAAAGTAGCAACATCCAGACACCTGATATGTGTTACTACTAACCACAGTTACTATGACTGCGTTTACATGCTCTTCAGTATCCCCGTTATGAGGTTCATCCAAATTTTAATCATATTCTGGATATGGTGTTTACATGAACACAGAGAAATACTAGCTTAGTATCCCGATTACCAACAATACAGTTCTATAAACACAGCTCTGCACGTTTGAATGAGAAACCAGGATAAGATGTATACATTATTATACACAACAGTATCCCGGTTTCTTTTGGGAGTATTCCACCTAGCATAACCGGTTTATTCAAAACCGAAATAAGGGCTTATCCGAGTTTCTGAAATCGGGACATGTTTATATGCTCAAATACAAACCGGGACACTTGTGCATGTATGTAAACACAGTCAGTTACTACTAAACAGTTGCTTCTCACCCTACACTCCGGAACATCCATCAGCTGGTCTAGCATGATGAGATGACTTTGAGGATGGATGGGTATTAAAACCATCTTTATGTATTTAGGTGGCTGGTCATGTTATACTTTGAAGTTAATTAAGGTTAAGGTTTAAAATGACCTCAGAAACCCAAAGGCACCTGTGAAAATAAAAATATGCAAGGCATTGCAGTTGTCTAAACAATAGATAACATTTATAATTCTCAGTGTCCTGGCTATTGGGTTATATTCAGTGTGTTAATGTGTTATTTTGAAATACTTGTGCGTGAGTAATTTTGAAACAACCTAACTGTAGAAACAACATAACTGTATTGGATTAGAATTTTCAACTCCACCTTTAAGAGACAGCAAATAGATGAATTCATTGATAGAATAATATGGCAACAAGTATTCAAAGCTGGCAAAATGAAGACTACCAGATTTCAATTATGTATTCCAATGGTGATAGACTGTTTAAGGCTGATGTGCGGTGATGTTTGATGTTAGCAAAAGCATTCTGGCCCAAAGGTGATGATACATGGAACAACTTTTGTTGCTGGGCGTAATCGTTTCCATTTGTTCTGGGTAGATGATCGTTACAATTTTCCCTCTGATGATTAAGTTTTCCAAAATTTAATTTGACCAATGTCCCTGGGAATGTGGCCAGACAACAATATTTCACGAACATAGCGAACCTTGTGAATCATCAGCTTAAGAGCAACAATTATATGCCCAGCAGCTGTATCGAGCTGTATGAGTTTTATGTAGAGAATAAATGAATGACCTGGAAATTGGAGTTTAAACTGTACCACTTTTTCAAAGGTTCGTTGGGCTACTCCAGTAATGACAGTTTCTTCTATGCTGCCATTGTCGCTGTTGTGGCAGTGCACGTGATCCTTGCGCTCTTTGTCTACGTCGCTTGGAATGAGGGATCTCAGCAGACAAGGGTGGGAAAGCAAGACTGAAGAGCAGAAGACACTCACAAACAGGACACCCTCTCCCCTGCCACACACACGCACACGCACGCACACACACATCTGTCTCTAATTTACACCCAGTGTTTTGGGAAGAGTCCCCAGCTGGCCTGTCTCTTTCAGTGGGGGAGTTGTAGAAACTGGCTGTGTCTCCTCACCAGGTGACCTGAAGGAGGGCATAGACGTACTGAGCCAGGCGATCTTGTGGCTTGAGGCCAGAAAAATAGGCAAAAGCAGTGACTAGGGAGCAGAAATGCTCTGTGGATTAATCCATTAACTTTTGCCAAGGCTGCTACATCTACAGAAGATAACGTTTGTCCTCATGGCACCCTTAAAAGTTCCTCAAGGATCCGCAGATTGTTTAAATAGAGGGCTCTTTTCAGATTTATTTAGAAGTCTATGTTGTGGCCCTTAGGTCTGTACAGGTCCCTGAAAAGTTCTTCAAGGCTTCTCTGATGGAAGAGGAGAGTGAAAGCGGTTGTGTAAGGAACCTAGAAAGAACATAAACTCCCAAAGGTTCTTCAAGGTGTTTTAACTGTAAAGTTCAGATCTACGCAATTTTACTCAGAAACCAACCTAAGGTGGAATATTTAAATGTTTATAAAATAACCTTTTTGGGAAGGCTGTGCCTTAAGCACATTTTTATCTGTAGTTATGTGATTCTTTAGCCAAAGCAATCCACACCAAAATGATCAAAGATATATGGTCAAAGTCAGTCAAAATAAAGACACTCATTTTCTCTAGACTAAAACTATAGTGAAATTTGCATTGCACTGTTTTGTATTTCTGTTGTGATGTGATATTGTGATCATGTGTACATATCAAAGTGTCTACTTCTGATTGCACCACTACTTTTGATATGAAAATGATCATAGACTATGGAATACTCAACAATAAAAAATGTATATTTTGACTTTGTAGTTTGGGGTTAATTATTATTTTCATCTTCTGCCATGGATGTCTATGACAGCTTATAGAACCGTATTATCGAAAGTTGTGAAATTTGGCATACTCATTGGGGACACTGATTCTTTTCACCAGGATTAATGTATGCACCTCAAGTGCTCTAGTGCCACCAATGGGACAAAGTTGGAGTTACCTCTTAATGTGTTTTCATTGAAAATTATATTGTACTCTCTGGTCATACTTTTGTCAAACACTCCAAGGATGAGACATGGAAATGTGTGATGTCATCTTCATAGCAATAGTGGTCGCTATATTGGATTTCATCATAAACACAAAAAAGTTTTCACAGCTTGGGACAGCACTTAACGATGTTTAATAACAAAGACGTTGCTGACACGTGCACCATGCACTTTTGTCGTGCTGTTGTAACCTTTGTAATTTCTGGATTTCCCTATGGTTTCCGCGGTAAACGTCACAACGCTTTGAACTGTGGGTAATTCCCTTTGGTGAAGTCTGCACCGATGCAGACTCACTGAAAGGGCTCTCGGTAAGTGTGTACAAAAACCCTCACACCCTTTGAAATTTGACATTGGGACAGCCCTAAGCCCTTACAAATTTCGTGAGAATGCGCACCAAAGTCTGTGAGTGTGTGTGAGTCCGGACTTTGGGGTTGGCCCACAGAGTGCTGTATGACCGCAGCCTTGAGAGAATTGTCAAGCAGAGTCGATTCAAAAACTTGGGGGAACTTCACAAGGAGTGGACTGAGGCTGGAGTCTGCATCAAGAGCCACCATGCACAGATGTCATGACATATTTCTAGGGTCAAGCCACTCCTGAATCAGAGACCAGGTTAGAGCGTCTTATCTGGCCTAAGAAGAGACAGAATTGGTCCGTTGCTTAGTGATCCAAACTCCTCTTTTCACATAAAAACAGAATTTGCATTTCATTTGGATATCGGGGCACAGAAGTAGTTACTTGAAGTCCAGTTTGATGTTTCCACAGTGATGATTTGGGGTGCCATGTCATTTGCTGGTGTTGGTCCACTGTGTTTTATCAAGTCCAGAGTTAATGCAGCCATCTATCCATCTGCTGACAAGCTTTATGGAGATCCTGATTTCCTTTTCCAGCAAGACTCGGCACCTGCCCACAGTGCCAAAACTGCTAGTAACTGGTTTGCTTGGTATTACTGTGCTTAATTGGCCAGACAACTCGTCTGACCTGAACCCCATAGAGAATCTATGATTTATTGTCAGGAGAAAAATGAGACAGATGACCTCATAAAGCAACCTGGGCGTCTATAACACCTCAGCAGTACCACAGGCTGATTGCCTCCATACCACGCCACATTGATGCAGTAATTTGTGCAAAAGCAGCCAGGACAAGTATTGAGTGTATAAATGAACTATTTTAGTTCAGTTTTGGCTTTCATGAGCTGTAAGCCGTAATCATGAAAATATGAAAGATATATATATATATTCAAATTTTGAGACCCACCTGTATGTATGTCCATAAGAAGGCAAACTAGTGTGAAAGACATATCTAGTTGTTTAGTTATATATGTTTCAACATAAACATGCCATAAACTATACCTGCTAGTGCTGTAATGGTAGGCTCACTGTAGTTTATAGCAAGTTTTATCTCGAGGTTTTTCAATTTTGCTGTCTGATCAAAATAGGAGAGTACCAGTATATCCAAACATGGAAATCCATAATTTGGCCTACCACGGTTGTTGTTGTTGTTGAATTACTTGCTCATTTCAGCTTGACCTACATTTCAGTTTCAATTAGAGGGCCACTCAGAGAGCACAGACCAACAAGGCCAAAAAACATGCATGCTACAGCGTTAACAAAAAACTAACTTTGTCCTTTAGATCTGCTCCAAAATATAACAGGTTCTTTCTGGGCCCATGTTACACTGTTTGGACCAGTGAGTAAAGTACAGGGAAAATTAAGTCAGAGTAAGAGGTAAACTACAGGGAAGGGCGATCACTTTTTGCTGAATGAAGCATCAGGGCGGTTTCTCAAGTATGTGGTTTAGTGCCAATTAAACTTGGGTAAGTTAATTCTGAGAAAGTGACAAACCTCTTAATAGAAGAGGTTTGTGGCTTCATTCTCATAGGAAAAGAAAATGAAGGACTCTTTTTGGAGATTTACAAATTAACGAGTTAACTTGCCGAGGTTTGTTGCTTAACCATGTACTTGAAAGACCATCCAGGGCTGCTCTAATAAGGGTTTAGCTCTACTCTTAGTCTTAGTGAACTTGTCACTAAACCACACACTCACAATCGCCCTGCCTACAGCCAAACAAGCCACACCAGAAACAACCTCCCCAGTGGCAGTGCACTCCTGCCCTATGCAAGAACTCATGAGGCACACAGCTGTGGTTAAAACCTTTTCGCAATTGAATATGAATTTTCATAATCCAATATCCATTTCTTTATCCAATTTTGTTTTATCTATTGAGTATTCATTGACAGCCTATGGTTTAACGACAGGAGCGCATTCGCTTGCTACTGTAGGTCAGACCCAGGACCAAAGGGTCAGTGTTGAATAACAAAGCCCTGCACAATGGTGGGTGGGGCTTTCATACATTTCAAATCCTTATTTGTCGATCCTTCCTTATGTCCTAGATCCTCCAAGGGATGCAAGGAGAATGAGGAATTAAGTACAGATGCTGGGTAGAGGGTGACACGGGAATTAATTTTCACTCCCGTCCCATCCCAAGCCCACACAAATACTCCCTTCATATCCCGATCATGTGACTGCCCCCCCCCCCCCCCCCCCCCTCCAAAAAAAAAATCCTGTCCTGCAAAATCCCGAGAGAAAGGCTCCCGAATCCCGTCCCACTCCCGTTTCATTCCCTATGTTGTCTAAAGCATTGGTTCCCAAAGGGTGGGTCGTAGGAGATTTTATTTGGGTCGCCAGTATAGTGACAATTTATGTTGTGTAATAGGCCTAGCTTATACCTTATATAGCTTAGGAACTCCTTCTGTGCACATTTAGAACACCGCCAGAACGTGGATATCACTCGCAAAATGAAACAATATCTGTCGGGCGCCTACCACCATGCGCAACCTTACAGTTGCAAAATGCAAGGGACATGAATCAGTTTATATTTGCACGAACAATAACGGATATCAGCTCTTCAACATGGCCCATTAAAATCTAGAAAGTATCATTTTAAATCTGCTGTCAACAATAGGCTAAAGCAGACATC
Source organism: Alosa sapidissima (assembly GCF_018492685.1). Classification (NCBI taxonomy): domain Eukaryota; kingdom Metazoa; phylum Chordata; class Actinopteri; order Clupeiformes; family Clupeidae; genus Alosa; species Alosa sapidissima. Next base: position 23,684,581 of record NC_055961.1, read on the forward strand.
CATAGACCGGACATGAGGTTTATTTGCGTCAATTGTAGATAGGCCTCTTTAAAGTTAATAGCAGTCTCTTCACATTCCATTTTATTTCGGATTTAAAATGCACAAAAGTGCTTTAGAAAGGCTATAATTTAAATGGACATGTGAACGCTATTTCCTCTTTCCAATCTTGCGAACTTCACTACAGTAAAGCTGCATTGCCATTTATTAGCTAGTTTCCCATAACAACCACCACATATATAGGCTAGTCGAGGTGACGAGGGTTATCAAGATCGACTTTGAACACAGTGAGCCATACAACTTGACAATTACACTGTATCATAGTGTTAATGTGTTGAGTAAAGCTACACATGTTTAGATTGATTTTGTTACCATGTGTGTTTATTCCTGCCGTTACAAAAACTAGCATCTCAGATAACGTTAGCGATTAGCGCACGCTGATATGGCAATAGAAAACACCTTCAGTTTTCGGGGTAGTCGCTGACGCTATTTTATTTGGCTTGTGAACAGGGCAGCTGCTTTGTATTGCTCTGTTAGGCTACTCTGCGGCTAGCAGTAGCCAATCAACAAACGTATTGCGAGTTGTAAGTGGTTCTCTTTTCTAGAAATGTCTTGCAATCTTTGGGTGCACTCACCGCATGTTTTAATTTAATCTCCGGCTCCGTTCCCCTCCCGCCCACTCCCGTTGATCTCTGCCCGTCCCGTCCCTATCACGTTACCAACAGTGAAATTGACTCCCGTACTGCAGGACTCCCGCGGGTCCTGCAGTACGGGAGTCAATTTCACGAAAAATTGTGACCCTCTAATGCTGGGTATCAATTTGTCCTTCCTCCTTTCCATCCTTTTCTTATGTCCTAGCCTAGCCTGAGATGAGTATGGAGGAACTCGGGTAGGATACAAAGAGGATGGAGGAATCAAGGACATACATATGAGAGAAGAGATGTGCTTGTGTGGGTATCCACATTTGCTCAGTCATGCGTTAAAAGATGATCACTGATGACACAGAGGCTGTCACGGCCAGCATGCCAGGATTGCAGATTGGACCCAAACGCAGACTCAGAGGGACCGAAGTGGATTCAAACTATATTTTACTGTGTCTTCTTTTACACAAAAACTTTTTAGAAAACTTAACAAGAACATAAAGTCTTAGACCGACAATAGCAAACTGGACGAGAACATGCACAAACCTGACGAGAGATGAAATAATCCAGCAAAGCACACAAGACAGGGTTTAAATACACAACACTTAACAAGACTAACAAGGCACAGGTGGAAAGCAATCAAGGCAATAATTAGGGAACATGGCTCAGGTGAAGGGCGGAGATGAGGAACAAAAGCATATGACAAGGGTAAACAAAGCAGCACATGGTTCAGAACACAGGAAGTAACAAAAGCACATAACAAGGGTAAACAAAGGAGCACGTGTTACATGACACAGGAAGTGACAAGGAACAGAAGACATGGCTAAATACAAAGACATCACTACAGGGCAGGGACATAATACACATGATACACAAGAAACATGAACCTGGACCTATAGATCCAGGGCAGGATTGTGACAGTACCCCCCCCTCCAACCTGGCGTCCACAAAACCCAAGTCCAAAAATCCAAGCTGGCCAGGGATGGCACTGGAAGAGCAAACCTCTGAGAAGAGTTGGTCACTGGAGACAACGAAGCACTGGGTTCGGGACTGGATCGCATTTCAGGTGGTCGAGGACTAGAGGATGCTGGAAGATGCAGAGGAGCTGAAACTGGCGACTCCACTGGGTCCGATGTGGCATGGAGAGACCCCCGGGCATGACTTGGGCAGGATCTAGGAGCTCTGGCGTGGCTTGTTCGAGTTCTGAAAACTGCTGTGGCAAGTACCAGAGATTGGACAACCGACCCTGGGAGTGTAGGTCTTGGGAGGTCCGCTGTGTCTTGAGTGGAAACCTTAGGGCTCGACCTGGCTTGAACAGGCACCGCTGAGACAGTCAGGACTTTAACAGGAACTGCTAGACCTGATGTGGAGTGAGCAGGGACAGCAGGGCCTGTTGAAGCAAAAATGGGTACCATTGGATGACCTGGGGCAGGGATATAGCTTGAGCACTAGTTATGGCATCAGCTGGATTACCAGACAGAGCTACCTCTCTTACTATAGCTGGCTGAACTAGGGAGCTGGGGCAGCGAGACAGAACGAGGTTTCGAATTCTGTCCTCTGGGGAATGGCTTGATAGCTAACCAAGTCCCCCAGAACCCATTTCTTGGTGGGAAGAAATCAGGATGGAGGCACGCCGGCCCGAGGTCAACTGACTCAGAGAACAACTCCTCCCCACTGGTCCACTCCTCGTCAGTGGCCCGTTCCTCCTCCTCACTGATCCACTCCTCATAATTGGACCACTTATCAGTTCCGGGGACCGGCTTGGGTTCAGGGACATGTCTGGGAAAAGGCAAGACGAGTAGACATAGTTGGGTTCTTGGACTTGCCGTGGGTCGGAGCCAGGCTGGATTTGGCGTGGGTCACTACAGGAACAGTCTTGACATGGACCGGCACTGGACTAGAACTGGCGTCGAGTGAGGCAGGGCGAGAACTGGCATGGAGCTGCACTGGGGTAGAACTGAAAAGGACCTGTTGAGGGCCAGAGTTAGCAGGATCTAAACTAAGTCCTTTCTGAGAGTCTTGCAAGGCCAGCAAGCTCTTAAGTTCAGTAGTGTCAGTTGTCAGTCTTTCAAAACCAGGATTCCCCACGAGCATGGCTCTTGAGGAGAGGGTATTTTGCTGTTCCCACCAGAACTTTTTTGTTGATTGCCCTACAAGGAAAAACAGGACAATAGGCCTCATGTATGCAAACGTGAGGGATGCATACAGCGCCACCCCCCTTCCCCCACTGGGAAAGTCAGACCACAACCTCATTCATCTTCAGCCAATGTACAAGCCCAAAGTACAGAGGCTACCGGTTGCCACGCGCACCTTCAGGAAGTGGACACCTGAAGCGGATGAGGCTCTGAGAGACTGCTTCAAGTGCACTGACTGGAATGTGTTACAGAATGGAGAGGGCTTAGAGGAGGTCACACATTGAACTGACTACCCGAACTTCTGTATGGACATTGTTGTTCCCAACTGTACGCTGCTTTCCTAACAACAAGCCTTGGATAACCAGCAATGTCAAGACCCTTCTCAATAGGAAAAAGATGGCGTTCAGAGAGGGGGACATGGCAGAGCTGAGGCGCGTGCAAGGAGAACTCAAAGCTGAAAGAGGCTAAGGAGGACTACAGAAGGAAGGTGGAACAGAAGTTGCAGGAAAACAACATGAAGGAGGCATGGAACGGTATGAAGACTATCACTGGCCTGAAGAAGAGCAGCAGCTCTGTGGAGGGGGACCTGGACCAGCTGAACCACTTCTACAACAGGTTTGACTTCCCTGCTCCAGCTCCAATGGCAGTGGTCTGTCCACCACCCCCTGCTAACTCAGACACTGCTCTTGTTTGCGTGCCTGCTCTACCCCCACCTCCCAGTCTCTCCAGCTCTTCATCCCGGTGACACCCAACGACCTAAACCACCATCACCTCACGCCCTGCCCCCGCCTGACGCCTTTACACACTGACAAAATCCCCACAAAATTATGTACCAAATTCGCAGAACGCCTGTCCTTTTCACATAGACCGAGGCAGAACAGTGGGACGAAGTGTCTTGCCAAATTTACTACCAAGCACCCTAGACTTTTTGCCTCATCGATAAGTTCCGGCACCAGTGTGAATGCGTTAAGGCGGAAAGGGGAATCTGGGCGAGCATTTTAATGCTATGTCCAGCCCACCACAGGAGATTGCAAATAAATCTAACTGATCAAAAGCAGCAATAGCAGAGACATTATGACAAACTTTAAATTCACAAAGTCTCCAGTCATTTAATGCCTGCTAGAGTTGACTGTAGCTCGGAATGCAATCGGTTGCTATAATAAGCTATCCTAAAATCCAGCGATAAAACAAAGCATGAACTCATGAGCGTCTGTCTGCCCTATGTATATCCTCTGATTTTAATGTTTACAGATATCTAGGCGATATTTGTAACATTTATTTTGTATTTGGCCTGTTATAAAATCATGTAGACATGCATATACACATTGCTGCAAATTTAAAACCGGATTACTCTGGAATGGCTAACTGTACAGGGGAATGCTTTACACCTTTGTTCGGTAAGGTCTGCTTTTTATTCTGATGTATGGTTTGTCATGTGTTGGGAAAGTTCGCGAAGTATTCCACCAAGATGAATGGGTAGGGAGACGGGCGCAGAAAATGTGATTAGATTAAAGTTACAACCAACCAACTTTCGTGTGATACATGTGATGTCTGGGATGAATAGGCTACTTCGCAAGTAGTTCAGCAAATTTGGGTGGGACAGAAATACCTTTACAGAGCAAGCAGCTCTGGCCATATCTGGCTCACATGATGTACTTAAATGCATTATCACTTCACTACCCAACACGCGAACAAGAAAGAAAAGAAAAAAAAAACGAATGAGCTTATGTTGCGATTTCCGATAGGCCTAGGCCTAGAGAAAAGACAGCTATGGTAACCTAACAATTAGGATTTGCTTAGCCTACACTGCTGTTTGGTTGTCCCAAACTTTGAGACGATCCATACTCGCATTAACTGAATCTTATCAACCCGAACTGCGATGTTCCAAACAGAGTGACTGTAGGATGCAATGCCTAATCTCACTGCCTTCGGCATAACTGCTAACAGTGCGCCTATTAGGCCTACTGTTAAACACCTGAAAAATATTAAGCTGCTGTTTTCTTTTCATGACGAACACTACGCTTGAATGATTTATGACTGAATGGAACGTTGCGTTTTTAAGCGCCAGAACTGCTTATCACGTCGTGTGACAAAGTTTACACCAATCATCATCTTCTAGCCTAATGTATCCTTATGTTGAGATGTCCATTCTCTTTGCCCTATATCATTTGTGTGCGAAGCATGTTTCAATTAAGACATTACACAGGCTTTTTAATTGTTGTAATATTGAATGATTTCATGAATAAAGCGTTGAAAATTTGTACGCACAGTGCGTACAGGATTACGGCTGGCGGCGCCACTGACCAAGGCCACAGGTAGCCTGTGAACCTCTGATTTTTAAAGGGGAATCACTGCCAACGCAGGGGGCAACTCTTCTCTTCAAATTCCCTTCCAAATTACTTTTTATTGTCTGAAGACATCGATCGGAAGAATCTAACATTCTAAGCAACAGCCAGGGATGGGCAGTATTTCTAATACATGTATTTAAAATACGTATTTCAAATACAAAATACTATTTTGTATTTTATTGAGATAATGAAAATGCCTTCGTATTTTGTTTCAAAATACTTCAGTGTTGTGTATTTTTGTATTTTCAAAATACTGTAAAATACTTTTTGTGAAACACTGTGATGACATCTATCTAACTATCTATAAAGCACAAAATCTCTGTCTCTGTCTGTCTGTGCTACCCTTGCATGGTCAAGCCCCTCTGCTTCAGTAGAGAGTTTATTTTCCTTTGCTGGACTTTAAATTTGTCTATGTTCTCTGACCTGTGAAATATTTCAGTGCTATGGTAACTTTACAAGATACCTCAAACAAGGACATTTCCAATTTTGCACATTTTAAATAAGAAATGATTGATAATGTCATAATAATTGGCTTCTAATTGGCTTAACTGATTGTATGGTATTAATGTGACAACCTTATTTTTTATTTTTACTTTTTCTTATTTACATTGATAGAGGTTGTGCACACACCAGTTTCAGGTATATACAAAATTATTCATCTGTGATGAAACTCATCTGTGTGGTGGTGGTATTAAATAACTTAAAAGGTTAAAATTAAAGGTTAAAACTAACCAACGTCGTCTCTATCGCAGGAAAAAAATAGCGAGCAGCCTGATAACCAAATGAAATGCTCGGCGGGGCGGATGAAAGTGCTTGGCGGGATTCGGCCCGCGGGCCGCAGTTTGCCCACCCCTGCTATAGGCTATGACCACTATGTCCTTGCACTATTTTCCCCCATGATCATATTGTTTCAGTTATCCAAAAGGCTCGAAGAATGCTCTTTATTATATGGCAATTTTGGAATAATAACTAATAAAAGTGAGGGGAGGTGCCCCCCCCCCAGGTCAGTGCTCATCTCCCGCCCCCCTCCCCGCTGGCACCGACCCTGGCAGAGGTTTATATTGGGATGTCTAACATGAGGGGTCAGCATATCTAACCTGTTGACTGATTATGGAAGGAGTCTCTTGCTTTCAGATGTTTTTCCAGGTAGGGAAGGAATAGACGAAAAAGGCTTTTAGAAAGAAGTATTTTGTAGTATTTTGAAAATACAAAAATACAGTATTTTATTTTGATAAATTTTTGGCTCCTGTATTTTGTAGTTTATTTTGATACATTTTTAAGGTGGGTATTTGGTATTTTATTTGGAAATACATTTTGATGTATTTGTGCCCATCCCTGGCAACAGCAAAGCAACTTCACTTGCATTTGTACTACCTCACTACCAGTGCAACACTCACCTCCACCATCACAGGCTATCGTACCCCCACCATCACTGGATATTGCACCCCTCTCCCACATGGCGACCACGAACAATGAGGTGACAACGACTTCAATCAACAGCCATCAGACACACAGATCCCAGATGCACCCCTCCAGTCCTGTTCACCCTGTACACATCTGACTTCTGCTACAACGACGATACTGCAATTGTGGGGTGTATCAGGGACGAGCAAGAGGAGGAGTACAGGAGCCTAGTGGAGGACTTTGTGCAATGGTGCAAACTCAATCACCTTCAACTCAACACTTTAAAGAAGGAAATGGTGGTGGATTTCCGCAGGTCTAAGCCCGCTCTGCTACCAGTCTCCATTGATGGGGTCAATGTGAAGGTGGTAAGCACCTACAAGTATCTGGGTCTCCACCTGGACAATAAACTAGACTGGTCAGCCAATACTGACGCACTCTACAAGAAAGGACAGAGCAGGCTGTACTTCCTGAGGAGGCTGCGGCCCTTCAATGTGTGCAGCAAGCTCCTCAGGATGTTCTACCAGTCTGTTGTTGCCAGCGTCCTCTTCTATGTAGTGGTATGCTGGGGAGGAAGCACAAAGAAGAAGGATGCTGGGCGACTTGACAGGCAAGGAAAGCTTGCTCTGTAGTGGGAGCTGAACTGGAGTGCATCACTTCAATATCTGACAAATGGACCCTGAACAAACTGATCAACATTTTGGACAATGAGTGTCATCCACTCCACAGCACTATTGTAAAGCAGAAGAGCCTGATCAGTTGGAGACTTCGCTCACTGCCTTGTACAACAGACAGTGGAAGTCAGAGGAAGTCATTTGTCCCCAGGGCCATTGAACTGTTCAATGCTTCACTTAAGGGAAGAGGAGAGAGAGACTTCTCTGCATAGTCTGTCTGCCTCTCCACCCTCTCCATGTTTGTGTACTGTCTGTCCACTAGCCCCTTTTTACCACTGTCTTACTGCCTCACTGTTTGTGTGCTATATTAGCACATATGCATAACGCCTCCCTCCATCCCACAGCCGGATTGTGGCCACACTTATACCTTTACTTAATATAGTTATATATATATAGATATAGTTTTTTTATAGATATATTACCTTGCCTACTCTCTTATATGTCCATATTTATTTTATGCTGGTCTCTAGACTTTATTCTTGCACTGTTGCACTGTTGGACTTACTCATTTGCACCATTACACTCACTCACACAGAGCCCCTTACCTTACTATGCACAGAGAATCACAGGCTCAGTCCCTGCCTTAGTCATTGCAAGCACCTCATGATTAATCACCCACTATGTGGATACTCTTTTTAGACTTGATTTAGATTTAGTGTTATTTAGTACAATTTGTATTTTAGTATATTCTTTATCTTCTACTGTCCTTATCGCTTAGTTATACTTATATACTTTTAATTACTTTTTCTGCTGTAAATGAATGTTGTGTGTGATGTCTGTATGCTACCTTGAATTTCCCCTTGGGGATAAATAAAGTATCTATCTATCCAGCTATCTATCCATCCATCCATCCATCCATCTATCCTCCATAAGACCAATAGCAGCAATCTGATGCTCGATATCACTGGTGCTGCTGATAGCAAAACTTGGAAACAAGGAACAAAAGCATATGACAAGGGTAAACAAAGCAGCACATGGTTCAGAACACAGGAAGTAACAAAAGCACATGACAAGGGTAAACAAAGGAACACATGTTACATGACACAGGAAGTGACAAGGAACAGAAGACATGGCTAAATACAAAGACATCACTACAGGGCAGGGACATAATACACATGATACACAAGAAACATGAACCTGGACCTATAGATCCAGGGCAGGATTGTGACAGAGGTATCACCTGTTGTTGATAAGAATTCAATTAAATTATTCTTCAGTCATCTTAAACAAACCATGAATTAGGCTGACTATGTTTAAGTCTTTTGTTATTGCAAACGATCTTGACATAGATAGAACACCATCTATGCCAACACCTCCAGAGTGAGAATAGCTTTTTCTCCTCTGAATCATTCCATCAGGCATTCTACTTATTATTCAGGCTTTATTGACTACTGTCTGACACTGTAATTTACACAGCTATTTATTGCTCTTCATGGCATTGCGGCTGCAAACGTAATCTAGTTCCACTTGTGTAATGACAATAAATATATTATATTCTGTTATGACATAAGAAATCAAGGATGTTAACATACATTCAAAAGGTAGGACTATGAAATAGTGAAGAGGCACAAAAATAACCATTAAGTTTGTTACATACAAGGCCTTCATTTAACTGCATGATTTATCATAATTTTCCTTGTCTGCTGTTCCCTATTCAGAGCAATTGCAGAGCCTTAGTCTCCTGTTAAGACAATAAATTAAGCTAAATATGTTATTGCATGAATCCCAGACTGAATAGATTACAGCTGGATTGCTACTATTGCACGACAGCTTTTAAAAACCACATGATATGAAGAATTCAGTTAAATCATTCTTCACTTGTTTTAAGCAAACCATGTATTGAATTAGGCCAACTTCACAGTGAGGTCATTGCAGACAATCTTAGTTAGTGGTTTTAAATATCTGGGAGTACACATCTCTGGGGACCTGACCTGGGCTACTCACATCCAAGCTCAGGTTAAAAAGGCCAGACAACGAATGTACTACCTGAGACAACTGAAAATTCAGGTTCCCCCAGTGATTTTTAAAAACTTTTTACACTGCTGTGTATCACTGTGGTATGCTAGCTCTATCCCATTTTAATAACATTATTTATTATAATTATTATTCATGTCACTTTATTATTTTATTCAATTGTTTATGATTAATTTCTACTTTTAATATTGTATCTGTTTTACTTAAATTCTTTCTACTTTACACAGTCATGAAGCTAACCAGGCTTACATGTCACTTTTTGCTATACTGATATAACTGTGTATGTGATGAATAAATCTCTCTCAATCTGAATCTTGATATAGATATGAGGCCTACACTACAGCTTAATGGAAAAATCTTGGTCTGGAAGTGAAATAGTTTGTTGTTCTCATAAAATAGTAATAATATATAGTAATAATAATAATATATATATATATATATATATATATATATATATATATATATATATATATATATATATATATATATATATATATATATATATATATATAAAAAATCACAACCTTCTAAGTGTCATTGTTTTGTTTTCTTTGTTTGACTGAATATCTAGTTTTGCTCATAAACTGTTAAGTCTTATTGGACTGGTATTGCTGGAATGTCCACCTCCACCTTGGACAATACATCATGTATTTCAGTTGAAAAATACTTGCTCCTTGTTTACTCTCCTTGTTCCTTGGTTCCTCTGAGGAAATGTCCATCATGATTTCCCCGGCATGAGCTTTGGGGCCGAGCACAGAGGAAGCATGCAAATTATGACTGGGTATTGTCCTCTTGAATGTAAGTGAGGAGGGAAGCCTTGAGCTGTTCAGAGTGCAGGATGGACTACAATGATTGGTTAGGTCCCTTTAAACACGGACGCTGATGCCTGATTACGTTTTTGAACATTCTGCATTGTGATGTAATGAGCAGTTTCTCTAAATGCTCAGGCTATGAGTCAGAACATGTGAAAGTGGAATAAATGTTAAAAAAAGTTGCTCCAAAAAGACATGGAAGGTTTAAACAGTGAGAGACGGAAAGACTGAGAACATGTCTGAGTCTTTGAGAGGAAGAACTGCAGGGCTGGGGGTGGAAGAGGGGCGGTGTGGAACTGGGGTTCTGGAATTTCACTGTCCCCAGGACATCATGATTCTACTCCATTGGTCATCGACCGCCCTCATCTGTCTACTGGCTCCTCCAGCCTTACGTAATCTGCCTGCTTGAGGTCCTGACATGCAATGCTCTAAATAAGACCCATGTTTTCGAGGAAACCTTAAGTAATCTGTCATATGTTTTAGATGTTGGGTGTGTGGAGACAATCAATGTTATTTTACATCAGCCCCTTGTCTTGCAAAGAAATAAAGCTTATTCTCCCTCCTGTCTTTTTTCAAAATGTATTTATATTTATATTTTATTTTTTATATTTTTTCACCCAGATAATAAAGGAGAAATTGTAATTGAATATTAACAACCAGGGGAAACAATGTAAATTAAAAGGTAAGACGTGTTATAAGAGAAGTAGTAATTGGAATGGTAGTAACATTTATAACAGTAACAGATTATATGCATGTTCTCATATTTGTACATCACTATACTGTCATGCCTTTTATGACTTTCATATAAGACAAAAATTGAGAATATCAGAACATTTCTGAATAATGAATTATAAGAGTGCATACCGCAGCAAAGATACCCTCTGTCTGGAGATTGAGAAGGCTCCAATTTCAAAAACTAGCCTCTTTTTCTGACGTTGATAAAATCAAAATCTCTCAGCCACCTAGACAACTTGGCACTGGCTTACTCTGTCAAGGCGCTCCAGTATCTGATGTGAAAACTTGCCTATTTGTGCCTTACACACATTTGTATGTGTCCAGTATGTAATTTTTTTTGTTTAGTTTATGCTCTCCACACACATTTGTATTGTGCATGTATTTTAAAAAATAATAGATTACAACACTGTTGCCACAGAGTTACTGTAAAATTAAGTATCAGTAGCGACATACTGTACAAGTACATTGCAGTAGCCTAAGGGCACCATACTGCAAAAGACACAGTTAAGATATTGTAACGGCTTAGTTCCAGTAACTCTCTGTCAACAGTGCATATAACAGTGAACAACACTATATTACAAAATATATTCATATTTCATTAAGTAAAAGAATACATTTTTATGTATACATAAACAGTTTTTGTGCTGGTTTGTTTAGAGGTCATGTAAAGTAGTTGTCAGAAATTAAAGTAAGTATGCAATCATTTTATATGCTAGGCTTTGACCGTAATCTGAGAACTTTTTTTCTTTCTCTAAAGACTGCCTTTCTTATCCTGTTCTTTAGATAGATAGATAGATAAATACTTTATTGATCCCCAAGGGGAAATTCAAGGGTCTCAGTAGCATACAGACATCACACACAACATGCACTTACAGCAGAAATGGTAAATATAAGTATAAACATATAACTAAACTCCACTGTACAATAAAGACAGTAGAAGATAAGAAAACTAACAAAACTAAATACTAAATATACTATATAAGTTAAATTAAAAAAGTCCAATGTGCTTGATTATTATCGTATCGATTATTATCGTATTATTATTATCGTATAATATGGTTGGATTCAAACATGCAGGATATTCTGTCGCTCTGCATGTATTTGTGAACGTAGCTATTGGTGTGAACGTGCACATATGTGTGTGTATATACAGTACCCTCCAGAATTATTAGCACCTCTGCTAAAGTTGACTAAAAAGAGGAATATAAAAATCTTTTGGAAATTGATCTTAATGCCTTAATTAAAAAAATTCACGAGATCAGAATGGTATAGGGGAGATTGTATAGACTCGTTTCCTCACAACGTATGCAGTATGAAGGCTCCTGAGGACCTCCCTTACTCCATCTAAACAATAGATTACATCAGCAGCAGCAGGTGTGTCGAACAAACATGGAAATTCTTCTCTTACGTAAGCACTTGCAGGCACAATGACAATGTCCAGTTCAAATTAAGGATGAAGGGCATGAGAAGGTCATTGAGAGAGAGGGCCACCCACCTCGGCCCTAAAGAAGCTGTAAATATTTTGCAATGAAGTGTAAAATCTCACAGCCCCCATTCCATGTGTCTGGGGCAGTCGCTGCTGATTGAATATCTCTGCTGTTTTGTAGTATGCTGTTTGTAGTTTCAATGTCATGACTTTTAAATATTGTGCCTATGCTAATTATAGTGTAGTTATTGAGTTGTGGTTGTGTAGTGCACAAACTGTGAAAATGACGATTAAAACCAAAATCTCTGTATGACATTTACATATTGTTAAACACCCACACACTAACTGTGTTGTTTGAGATGGTATTCTTTTGAATGTAATGAGAACATGAACTAAAAATGCACTTGATGTTCAGTTAAACCAGTTTCTGAAATGTTAAAGGTCACAAATGTGTCGGGTCACGTAGGCTATGCAGACATGGAAACGGTGAATAAGGGCTGGACCAGACAGTGTCATAACACTGGTGAAAATACTGCCAAACTGGCAGGTCTTTGTTTGGTAGAGCTATACCGTTTACCAAAATCATTCACTGTCGCTGTCTTCTTCTGAAATAGGACACATCCCCACTGTCGCCATGGACACAGGTTGGACTCATATCCTGTATTTTGATTGTGCAATAGTAACTAAGGGTGATTGCCATGGAGATCTCTCCCCCCTCCCTCTTTCTTTCTGTCTCTCCCTCCCTCCTTCTCTCTCATACTCCCATTCATGGCAGAGCAATCCATAAATGTTGGGTTTGAGGTAAGAAAGGCAGAAATTATTACATTCTCCCCTCACAAGATTGTCATGAACTTCTAGCTTTTGAATTGAAGGCATTTATACAGACCCTGTAAACCTAAAAGGACCTGGGGCAAAAAAAACGATTACTGCGGCATTAAAACCCAGAAGAGTGGGAGGCCAGCCTCGCTGGAGGCTGCGCTGGATTTTCTCTTTCCCACTGCCTCCCTCAAGAGAGCAACACAAACAGACGTCTACAAACTGAGCACGCCTGGTCTTTAATCAGCCAAAGAGGACACATTATTGTAACACCTCTCTCCTAGTTATTCTCTACTGGCTTCCTTCAGTGGCCAGAATTAAATTTAAATCTCTCACTTTGGCCTATAGATCACTGACTGGATCTGCTCCCTGCTATCTTAATTCAATGATCAAGATATATATCCCTAGTCAAATTCAAGACTTTTCCTCAGTGGTTCCTTGTTGGTGGAATGAGTTGCCCAGTGCTCTCCGTTCCTGTGATAGTTTTGGGTCTTTCAAGAGGGGTCTAAAGGCATATCTGTTCAACATGCACTTAGTTTATTAAGCGTTTCTTATGCGCTATGGTTTGTATATTATAGTATTTATTTATTTTTATTACGCTATATTGATTGAATTGACATTGTTGTTTATTATTTCTATTCTCCTTAATGTAGTCTTACCAACTTTTTAAATTGTTTACTGTTAAATGTAACTTTGTATTGTTGTTATTTGTATGCCGCTTTGGACAAAAGTGTCTGCTAAATACCATATCCTTAACGCGAGCAGGCCCCCCATAGGTTGAAGTTCATCTGTGGAGATGGAGGTAGAAGGGTGGGCCCAAAACAATCACTTGTTACCAATTTTGATTTTGTTATTTATTACATTTACATATAGGCCTATTAATTTAGCAGACGCTTATATCCAAAGCAACTTATTATTTATTCTGATATAGGCCTACTGTTGATTCTGTTTAATGTTCTGAAATGTCCAACATTGCCTTGCCCTTCAATAGTCTATGATTTTCAACAGTATCATCAACAGATAAAATGTTGGTTAATTAATCTGAACAGTGTATTTTTTCATAACTAAATGCGTTCTTAATTGCCTAAGTGCATATAATGCATTGTACAACAGCATGCATGATGCCAATATAGCTTAGTTTTATTCCTTGATTTCTTCATCCACCAAGCGCACAATCATCACGTATGTTGCCTATACTGTACGGGCAGAATTTGTAAATCTGAATGGTCAAATTGAATGAGTCTGTCTTATTGCCAATTAAAAGGACAATGTGCCAGTGAAGTTGTGAACTTTTATTCAATAACATCGACATTGGGAGAGAGAGAGCTTTAGGAGACTATACCGGTCATACGGATGGAATGTGCCACTACGTGACTACCACATCCAAGAAGGATTGTTTTTCATAAGATTATTGGCCATAATAACTGACTGGCTTTGAACAACCCTTCGCGTGATTTACGCTCTGTGATGTTGCCCCCTGGGGTACAAATTGTACCGGGTTTGCTTTATCGACAGTAGTATCATTAACAGCAAAGCACAAAAGCAACCAGTCACCAGATGGCAATCGCTGCTCTGTGTGACCTAGTTAAAACCCCCAAGAGTTCAATCCGATTAAAGTGAATTGTCATTCAGCGCTGAATACATTTACGACCATCATATCATATATTCGTATAGGTATATGCACAATAATAAATGAAAATTATAACAATAATAATGATAATGATGATAATAATATAAGATAGCCTACATAAATAATACAGACTGACGGACGGTCTCTCAGTATTCCCTGAACCTGGGGTTGTGTGGGTCCATTCAACATTTTCACTGGAGCTAATTAACCGAAACATCGCTATAAGTCTACAAATACGCCTTATGAAACAATAGTTGTTGTGTAACCAAACACTGAACACACGTCATATGGGTTACTGAGTCCTCATTCCGTCTGTGGAAGCGCTAGATAGCTGATTCACCAAAGTAGCCTATAGCCTTCAGTCGTCTGTTCACTCGATGCAAACGACACTACAGCCGCTCTGAAAAACGTTTAACCTGGAAACGTTGAAACAAATCGCCCACAGACAATCTGCAATCACACTGAAATACAAAGAGAATTCTGCCAGTAGGCTAGACATTGTACCAGCGCGACAGCCCAGTGCGTGACACCAGAAGGCACAGGGCGAGCGCAGGCTACTCTCATCTGTGCGTATCCCTCCGTCTATAGCGAATCCGGACAGGGCTCGCTCCTTACGGTCACTCCCCATTCCATTTAAGGTGCGACGACGGCTGATGACGTAAAGAGTGAGGTGTGTGTGGGATGGAAAATGAACATCAGTGAATGAAAAAAGCGCTTGGAAGTCACTCATTGCCCACAGAAACGGTGCCAGTTACATAACTTGATTTCACGAGTAAGGCGAGGTGAAAAGCTCTCTCTGTCTCTAAGTAAGAGATTCATAATCTCTTTCTATTGGAATCGGCGTCTGGTTGCTCACCAATGCATGGTAAGAAAGCTA
This sequence comes from Alosa sapidissima, assembly GCF_018492685.1. Taxonomy (NCBI): domain Eukaryota; kingdom Metazoa; phylum Chordata; class Actinopteri; order Clupeiformes; family Clupeidae; genus Alosa; species Alosa sapidissima. The sequence continues at coordinate 23,700,047 of NC_055961.1, forward strand.
CATTTATATTCTTTCTTGCGATAAGTGTGTCACAGTCTAACAAGTGTGCAGCACCTTATAACGGACCCCGTTGACAGGACGCTGCTGGCTTGAATGATAGTCTGAACTTGAAAATGAAGAAAGGTGTGAAGGCGAGGCGTGATTATGTTTAGAAAGCAGTGTTGAAAAGCGGTTCTTTGCTGTGTTTAATAATTGTAGCCTAGTCTTATTGTCATAATAATTTGCTTCTCCATCCTAGCTTCTTTGCCTGTTCAGGTGGACAGCCTATAGCAAGCATCAACTGATTTAAAAGTTATCCATAGCGTTTTACAATATGAAAATGGAGACCGCGCGTAATATTATGATATCAATGTAGGCCTATACTTGGAATACTTGAAAACAAAAAAGTCAGTAAGAACTGGAGCGAAGTAGAATGACAGGGACGGTCTCAGGATATGTATTTGGGACAGGCATGCTGGTTGTGGTCTATTCTATTCATTCTATATCGTAAAGAATTCCGTCTTTCTTGGATGCTGTGGCAGTATGTAGTCTGTTAGAGATATGAATGCATAACGATAAAAGAAAATCAATTACAGAAAGACTGCTAGTTATGTAACACATGACTTGAGAATCATGAGCCGGTTGCAGTGACGTCATGCCCTGGATTTTGTTGAAAAAAAGTTCAACCCCGGCTGCTTGGTAGACGTAACAGGCTGAATGTTGCCCCGCGGCACTCTTCACTGCCTCTGTCGCTCGATGTTGAAGAGTGCCATTACATCTGGTCTCGTCTTCGCTGTGATGTGTTCTCATCTCAAGAAGGGATCAGTGGTGATCAATAGCCCCGATCAATTGTCCAATTAGCTGATCCGACAGCACGGGTTGCTCCACTTTTTCTTGCTAAGTCGGCCTTTTTACAGGAGGACTCTATTCATACTCTTCATAACTTAATTTACCATGAAGAATTGTGGGGTCTTTGAGACCAACGTCCTGTCATGCTTAGTCTTATGCTGCCCTCCCACCTCCCTTTGATCCCAATTAATAATATCATTGGTTAAGCCTTTGGCAGCTAGTTTGTCTTCTCTGACCTCATAAATATGGAGGAAATTAGGGCATAATAATTGAATAATAGTGTTAAATGGCCTGTCATGCCTCAGCCCGTCTGTACAATTGCAGGCATTTAGACTATCTGCTATTGCAAATGAACCACACTGCTTTTGTGAAAGTATTCTCAACAGTTTTCCTCAGTGCATAATAAGCGGTACAATGGGCATTGTAACTAAAAAGACAGTCTCCCGGGGGCTCACCAGCTCCCTCTCGGCAGGAGGGGGCTTCAGAAATATTCTTCCAAGGGGCCCTCCGTTTTTGAGGAATGCCAGTGGAAGTGCTGAGGGCGAGAGCCTCTCTTGAACCTGAATGGTGGAGGTCATATCCATCTCGAAATATGCCAAAAGCAACAGCCCTGTCCCACTTTTCCCCATTATGTTCCCTCCGCACCTTTTCTTCATGTTGTCTCATGTTCTTTTTTTTACTATCTAATTCCCCCCTATTCTGTCTTTTCTTCCTTGTACTCCTTTGAATGTGGGTGTGTGTGTGACCCTCTACTCAATCCACTCAATTTCAACCTGAATGTCCCTGAATTCACCTCTTTGATAAGATCCTAATGTCACCAAAAAACCCTGCCCCCCCCCCCCCCCCCCCCCCCCCCCTTTAAATTAGAGCTCCTCCCATGTATGGTGGCTTCCTGCTGTAATTTTCCCATTTTGGTCAAAATAGAGATTGTGGTCCTGGTGTTGGAAGGATTTCAGTGGCAATGGGATTAGTTACTTTTGCAACTTAGACGTGTGTTGCTATTTCTAGCCATGGTGTTACAACATGGGAATTAACAGGGCATTGGCTTTTCACTTTTTGTTGTGTTCTGTCCTGTTCTGTTCTGTTCTGTTCTGTTCTGTTCTGTTCTGAAGTCTTAGTTCTCTTGTCATTATACAAGAAAAGCATTTTGGTAAACCTAGTTCATTGTGCGTTATTTTGATGTTACTAGTCATTGAAACATGTTCTAATGTCTTAATGTCCCTTTACCTGAAACTGTTTGCATTAGTACAGCACTAACCAACATCCTGTTGCTTGTTTGTCAGGCCTGTATACATTTTCCTGTGTTATGAGGAATGTAAGACTGAGATTGCCTCCAGAGGACAAGCTCTGGTGCCCTTTGCTCCTCCACACCTGTTTTTGCCAAAGCAGACAGTTTTATCTTGCGAGACTTTGTATGGAAATCTCAGAGAAGCAAAAGGTCAGCAGAGTTCTTGCACTCTGGCCACATTAATCCAAGGTCACTGACATATGGACCAGCCATTGGACTGGGTAGTGCTGCAACCAGTTATACTGCCACTTGACTCTCTTCTAATTTGTCTGTGTGTGTGTTTTAAGAAAACACGCCCCGTGCTTCTGAATTCCACCGAAAGTCTTGTAAAGCTCCATAAAGAAGTAATAGAAGAAGTACAAACTTATTTGACAGCAGGTCATGGCCAAGTTCAAAGTCCTGGTAATGTAGAGTGCCTCTCTGAGGTTTTGTCTCTCTGTGTGGCTGAACAGGATGTAAAAAGCAGATCTTGTAGCAAAATAAAGCAAATAAGTTCAAGCAGAGATGGAGAGCTTTTCTAACAAGGGGGATCAATGTTGGAGTCAGCTAAACACCCACAGGGCAGAGCAGATATCTTGGAGCGAAAAGCAAAATCCAGAAGTGCAACACAGTTTTGGATAGAGGTGAGCGCGTAGGTGTCCGACAGTCACTGAGCCTGAAAGTGCAACTACACTCCACCCCACAGGTATTTTTGACAGAAGGTAAAAAGTGAAAGCTGTTAGAAACACTTTAATTGTGTCTCAAATTCAAGGCCTGCTGGCCAAAAAAGTTGCACCCCATCAAGATTTCATACCCATGCGAATGTATTTTTCAGTGGCATGAGGCCAACCACCGTGACTAATATTACAGGTGTCTAGGTCATTACGCAGCTACAGAACTGCTGGCTGCCAGGCCCCTTCAGAGCTGTTTTCGTGCTGTGGTTGTCTCATCTCACTTTGTTATGTCTACGTATGGGAAACCAGACTAAATAGAGAATTTTTCCTGGGAGAGGAGAACTCATCAGGGAAACCTCTGATTGGGCAGGTTTCCCACGGTGTGATTTGATTGGATGTGCTGTAATAAGTGCTTGGTTTTTACGGCATAATGCAATGCTGCTTTCAGAAACTGACATAGCATTTGAGGTGATTTGGCCTGAGCTTGGACAATGTAACTTAATTTCCAGTGGATTTCCAAGTACTTTTATATGGTAGGTTGTTGTTGAACAACTTTAATGTCAGTTCAATTTTTCCAGGTAGTACAGCCTGTGAACACATTTGAAAAGGTAGCTGACTGTAGTTTTTCAACGTCACCGGGTCTGGTGGTGTGATATGTGTGTGATATCTGATTGGGTAATCTCTCTCACACAGAGTCAGAATGAGGTTAAGTGTTGATGCGATGAAGTAAAGTGTGCGGTGAACTAGTTGCCAAGGGCAACACACACACACACACATACATCACACATCTCACATGCATGCGGGCATTGTTAATACAGCATTACTTCCGCTGGTGTTCATCATTTCCATTATTTTCTTTTATTTTCTTACAAAACACCATCCGGCTCGCTTCAGTTATCAGCGATTACTGTGAGGTATGAGTGCAGATAGCAAAGATGTAACACTAACCTTGGAATTAACTGATTTCTCACGTGAGTGTATATCAGTATGGGTGTGTGTATGTGTGAATGTGTGTAAGTGACAAAGGGACTAAGAGAAAGAGAGAGAGAGAGAGAAGGAGAAGAGAGAAAGAGAAAAAGTTAGGTAACGGATGACATGGTGGCCGCTACTGCGCTGTTACGCTGTTCGCTCCAGGAGGGAAACTGGGTTACTAGGGCATGTTCTTCTAGCTCAGACGCGGCGCGCGCGCGCACAGCCTCCGCTGGAGCTGCTTACAGTGACTCGACAGGCAGAAATGGCTCTGCAGACTCTGCCCTGCCTGATAAGACCTAATGAATGACTGGCCCTTTAAACACGGCTCTCTCTCCCTCTCTCTCTCTCTCACACACGCACACATGCACACACTAACTCACTCTCTCTCTCATTCTTTGTCTATCTATCTATCTATCTTGTTCTCTTTCTCTGCGTCTCTTTTCACCTTTTCACTCTGTCCCTCTTTAGCTCCCTCTTTCTTTATGTCACCCTCTGGTTGTTCTTCTAATCTTTCTATCTCTCGCTGCCTCCCTTTCACACTCATGCTCTGTCTTTCTCAGTATCTGCCCATCTCTCAGTCTCTCCCTGTCCCTTTCACCCTCTACCCAATTTCTCTCCCTCCCCTTCTCTCTCTATCACAGTTCAGTGGTGAATGTTGAAACTCCTGTGTGTTAGTTCTCTTATCCGGACTGTGGTTGTGAGAATGTTGATTAGTGGATTGGCTTTGTGTTAACCTGGTCCGACCTGCAGGGTGTGTGATACTTATTAGTGAGGGAAACTATTGTACTTTCAACAGTATCATTTCTAAAGTAACGTATGTACAGAAAGGTACAGAATTGACCCTATGTTGACCATCTTCAATTTCTATCATGAGAGTGAATTTGTTTGTTCATTTTAATTCTTATGATTAATTCTACACCAAGGCAGTGTTGACTGGAAGCTGGGTGTGGCCCTGATCAGGCCCACATCTGGCTCTGTGTAGGGTGCATTCACACTAGACCGCTTGGTCCGGAACCGAGTTCGTTTGGACCGATGGTTCGGTGATTTTTGCTAATGTGAACGCAGTCTACCGAACCCGGGTGCGGACTAGGGTCCGCTAGAAAACAGGGGTCTGAGGTACGGTTCGTCAGAACGCCAGTGCGGTTTGAATGCTATCTGTTCCAAAACTAGAAAATAAACTGCCGTTTATGCGACGTTGCCAAGCGATATTTATAAAAAGAAGCTAATGTTTATGACATAAATAGACCCAGGTCCGCAAACAAAAATGTAATGTGAACAGAGACCAGCTGGGTCAGGGCTAGGGGGGAGTAATCACACTCGGGGACAGTACAGTTAAATGGACCCAGTGTGAATGCGCCCTCAGACTCCACCCCTGTGAGGGTCATGCTGTAGATATTTCGACTGGGGTTAAAGGTTAAGCCAAGTTTGTGTCTTCAAAGAGGAGGTTCAAGAAAAACAAAGTATGTCAATTGACAGTACACACAAGGCCACTTATAAAGTGATTGCCATTTTCATGAAACATGTTATTTCACCAGAGTTGAATTCAACAATCAATGTTTCCAAACGTCTAAGATGACATCATTAAGTACCTTGTTTTGTCCACAAAAGATATTCAGTTTACTGTCATACAGCAGCAAGTAAAGCAGAAAATATTCCAATCCGCAGACTGCCTGTCGCAGGAGCTGAAAATGGCAAATTGAGCTTTTCCGTGTCATGCATATGCATTCGAGGGTCAGGGGAAAGTGGAAGTATCGTGTTCAAAGATGGGAGAAGAAGCGTAAAATGCGCCTAATTAGGTATTCCCCTGTATACGAAAACTGCCCAGGAAAGCGCACGTCTGTTTTGCGGTGAAATATTTCGGCCTTGTAAAAGCAGGTGTCAGTCAGAGAACACTTTCTTTCTTTCTTACTTTCACTTTCACATTGTCATCAGTTAACTTCATTCAACTGCGCTTGTGACTGAAGTATGCGTTCAGTTGTGAATGTTCAAATTGTGGTAGGGAGCGGGGAAAGGCACTGATTACCCGATGAGCTACAGGTATGACAAATAGCACATAAACCGAAGATCTACTGCGTTCGCTTTCTGTGGTTTGGCCATGCTGTTGATAACGCTACGTCCGCAAATGTACGTACATCTGGTCCTGAGTGCTTTTTGTAGTTGAGTGCAATGACATGAGTGCATTTTTGGGAGCCTTCTGTGCCGCTTGGCTATCACCCTTTAATCTTTGCCTTTCCGTTTACCTTTCCTTTTTCTCCAACGTGTTGGTTCTCAGCTAGATTGTTTCTCTCCTTTTCCCTCCCCCAGCTATCAGCAGTTGACCTTTCTCAGCAGTATGGTGGGGTCACAACTCAGAGTTTGAGCTCAAAGAGGCAGATGTCCAAACCCGTCTGCTTGTGACCTACATTCACTCAGCCACTTTCAACACACACACACACACACACACACACACACACACGCACACACAGACACACACACACACACACACACACACACACACACACACACACGCACACGCACACGCACACGCACACACACACACACACACACACACACACACACACACATGCCATACACACACATGCCATACATCTTGGGATATGTAGTTCTTTTCACAGAGACAAAGGGTAAAGGAACTACAGTTTCCTTTATCAAGGTCTCTCAGTATACCAGGGTTTGTCAGATAAGGCAAGAGACAAACTAACACACAAGTCAGAGATTTAGGACTGAGAAAAACATGGTGAAACTGAGGAAAACCGCTTTTCAAACTGTAAAGTAAGATAACAAAACTGTAGTTAGTTATCAGTGGTGTTTTAGTAGATGTTCTGGAAATTCGGCCCAATGACAGTTGGAGACAGCGAGTTGTTTGTTATTGTTAGCAGTTTTATTACAGTGTTTATTTTAAGTACAGTATTGTACATATGCATGTAATGTATTAACACCATGCAGGTCAATGGTATGAATTTAATTCTTCATAGTAGTGTATTTAAGCTAAAAGATATAATTATTAGTCAGTTTAAATTACTACTCAGATACATTGATTGATATTAGAAATGTATTCAAAGCCATATCTCTAATGCTATTCAGGGCTTCTTCCTTGAAATACATTTTGGCATTACATGACCAGTGTTTCATATTATCAATACATCATAAAGCACACTTGGAGAGTGCAAACCTCCCCAAGCCCAAATGTCTGGGAGTGTTTGTGAAAGTGAAAAAGAATTTGTGGATCTGCTCTTTGATTTGAATTTGCTTCAGAATGTAACAGGTTCCCTATAGCCGGGCTGGTAACCCTGCTCACAGACAGTTAAAAAGACAGTGCTGAAAATATACCTCGTTGGTGGACATAATAACTGTCATTTCATATTTAAAACTATGCTTAAGTTGCACTTTATTACATTCCAACAGGTGTTCAGAATTCATTTAATGCATGCATTGTTTGCCATGGGCTCAACTTGGTGGTCTCTTTAGTGGGAAATATTGTGGCTTGATGGGATTATAGGTGTTTGTTGACAAATTTCATAACCATGGCTTCACCACTCGCCAGAGCAGAGTTGCATACCTTTCCAGACAATGCGCTCAGATCCATGTCAATTTGTTGCATTGATATACCTGAATTATTTCTTCTCAAAATTGTGATCAAATTATGTGACTGTATCATGTCAAATCCCTCTGGTTGTAATAACTATAACAGTATATTTATGTTATGTATGCACACATGCAAGCACACACGCATGCACACAAGTATGACACACAGTATAAATGCATGACATAAAAAACAATATGAAAGAGACCTCTCTGTATATTTTTCTTGATGGTCCCCTAAGGGACATGTGTATGAAACAAGTCATTTGAAAGTCATCCTCCAGCTATGATTTAAGGTCAAGTCTGCCTCACGTTTTTTTTATTAGCTTTCTGTCACAGTGTGTTTTCTGTCTCCTCTGAGGCTGACTGCTGCCACCTCAAAATAGATTCACTGAAGGTGTGTCATTGTGTTTTGCTGAAATAACTCCACATATGAAGTCTTGGACTATTTAATATTTCATAAATGGAGATAAAATCTGATATAGTCTAGCCAGTAGGTGTTTTCATAGCTGAAAAGTATTTATCATATTTTTTATCATTTGTCTCCTATATCTAATAGGAAAATGGATACAGTGTGATTTAATGCATTTCTTAAAATCTATAAACATGTATCAGTATCGTGAATAGTCACTCCTGTGAATGTATGGTGTGTTCAAAGTAAGGTTTTGCTCAACCTATAAAATGCTGTTGGAGAAGATATGATAGTCGTTTAACTGGCCTAAGGATGACTAGCTGTCTGACTGACCAGGAAAGAAAGAGTCTCAAAGCAAAGTGCAGATGTTCCCTCACATCTGCTCTGCAGAACCTGATGGAGACAATTCAGATATTCATTTATCCAACCAATCATATTGCTCCATACAGAGGTGACACGTTTCTGTTCAGCCTTTCAGAGAATGATTAATAGATCATTGACAGATTGTGAAGATCAGCCAATTGCAATGCTTGAATTTAAGGTCGATAAAATCAGTTCATACCATGACAGCGAACATGGATCTGATGATTCCTGCCAAATTAATAGTAATAGGGACGGCCCTTGGTACAACCCACAGTCACTTTTAGTCTCAATTTATGATGAAAATTAAAGTAATGAATGCTGCATTAACATTTGAAGTACCTTTAATACCTTTTTGGCTACAAGTTGAATTTAATCCTTTTCATTTCAGTACCCTCCCCACACAAAACTCTATTTTGATATCAGTTGCTCCTGGTTAGTAGAACTTTTAGACAAATAATGTCAATGTAATTAACACATTTTAGATATTCAGTTCACACTGTAGCAGAGTCTTATCTGCCTTTATTTATATAAGTGCCTGGAAATGATGTATCTTGATGTCATCACGGGAACGGCATTCCTCTGTGGCATGAGTGACATATGAATAAGGACGACACCGCGTCAGTCATGTGATAGCGCTGATGGTGGTAATGGTAGTAGCGTGAGAGGGAAAAGAGAGTGATGAGAGAAGAGAGAGATTGTGTGTTCATCTTGAATGAAAGGTATGAGTACTGTGATTGTACTCGTGACTTGTAGGTTACTTATGCAATGTAACCTATGTGATTTACAGTTTTAATTGATTATTATACTGTAAGATAATTTGGCATCATACAGGTTTATGTGAAGTTGCTGATATTATGCTGGGAGGTACCAGCTGAATACTGGATATATATTCTGTTTATTTATTGTTAACTTCATAGTACTGTTTAACTCCGCTACATCATATAGCATACTATTTATGTCAGTCATTTTTATCCTCTCACAGCATGCCTGTCATTGTGTGAATGAACCTGTTATATGTTGTGGTGTGAGAGTGTGAACAGGACTAAAATACTCATTTGAACGAGGGGTTAGGGGTGGTGGGAGTGATTGGACGGCTTGGGGGAAATGAGGGTACTGGAAGGGTGTGCAAGTTTTCTGTAAAGTGTCTTCCTGATAGATTCACTTGCGGAGTGGAACTATGTCACACATGACTGCGGCGAGTATGTCTGGTATGTGTGTCACCCTCTGTAACCTTCTAACTGTGACAGACGCAATGTTCAGCCACGGTTATATAACTGCCGGTACAGACGTCATCCTGCACTCTCTCTCTTGGCAGAGGCGCGCGGTTGCTGGCGTGGATTCCACCGCTGGAGGCTCGCTCCTACCGGGGGAATGAATAAGACACAGCAAAATCGCTTCCCCTGCCCAGCCCTGGCCGCCTCCACAGCCCACTCTCACGGCCCTCTTTTCCGCTTCTCAAATTACCAATTCTAATGGGGGCTTGTGTGTGTGTGTGTGTGTGTGTGTGTGTGTGTGTGTCTGTGTGTGTGTGTGTCTGTGTGTATGTCTGTGTGTGTGTGTCTGTCTGTGTGTGTGTGTGTGTGTGTGTATCTCTCTCTCGCTCTCTCTGTATGTGTGTGTATGTGTGTCTGTCTGTGTTCCAGAAAGTGTTGTTGCATCATCATATGATAGGGCTTGTGGCAGAACATCGCTACTTCATTGCAAAATTATGTAAATAGACTGAGGTGTGGGGAGTAGCCAGCCAATAGTGTTGGATGGTCAGAATGACTCGGGGGGGCTCTCTGGTTTCAGTTCAGCAATGGTGTTTTTACTTTTTTATTTTCTCTCAGGCAGACTTTTTCATGGTGTTTTGACAGACTCTGATTATGTCTGTGATCACCTCTACTGGTTGGCAGAGAGAGGAGTTTCGCTGATAGGATAGCCTTTCTGGGCTTGTGTGTGTGTGTGTGTGTGTCTGAGTGCATTTGCTTATGTGGTCATGAATGAGTGCTACTTTATCAGTGAAAATGTGTGTGTGTGTGTGTGTGTGTGTGTGTGTGTGTGTGTGTGTGTGTGTGTGTGTGTGTGTGTGTGTGTGTGTGTGTGTGTGTGTGTGTGTGTGTGTGTGTGTGTGTGTGTGCGCGCGCGCGCGCGCGTGGGGGGGGGGGGGGGGCTTGTTTGTGTATGTGCCTCAGTGCATTCCTGTCTGACCTGTAAGGTGAAAACAATTAAATCTCAGAAATCCCAGCGACTTTAAACCCCTGTGGTGTGTGTCTGACCCATCAGCCGTGCCTGTGCCTTCTATGAATCCCTGGAATTAGAGCCTTGCCCTGCTAGTGGCCCTGGCTGGGGCCGGCCCTGGCTGGGCTCTCAGTGCCTATTCTGGGCCTCCTCACCTCGTGGCCACGGTTATTCTTGGGCTTGTCGGGTAATCCTGCCTTTATCTGGGCCTTCGCAGGCAGGCAAGAGGTCACTGTCAAGACTTAGGCGTGGCACGGGCCAAGAAGCGTTGAGGGTGAGACTCTGGCGGTTCGTGTTCCCAGACGCCGTTGGAATGATAGATCAACCGTTGAAGGAAGGAGAGGAACATGCTTAGCCTGATAGATGCTGTCGCTGTTGTTGTTTGTCAGAAGTGTTCCCTTGGTATGGAGCGAGAGAGCTATTTGAAGACCTGTGGGTTTAGAGTTTACTCTACACTACAGACAATTAGTTAATTGTGAATAAAACCACCTTGTGCCACAGCTCTGCAATGGAAGAAACCTGGTGATGATGTGTTCCAGAGCTGGCCCGGATTCTTCCAGAATCTTCTCTTATCTGGCCGCTTCTTCCGGCCCTGTTGTGTGTGGATGAACATTTTCTTTCTGGTACGCTGAACGGTTTTTAGTGTATTGATATTTTCCATACCATTTTCCACACATGTTCCTTCCCATGCATGAGGAGGTGTTTGCACATGTCAGACTGCTGGCACAATAAAGACAGAGTGTGAGAAAACAGAAGAGAACTAAAGATAGTACATAACACTTACACAACACCATGAGCATGGTCAAACTCATTACCCTCACAGTTATTCATTTGGCAGGTACTTTCATTCTTTCAAGTTATGTTGTCTGTCATAGGTGGCAGTGAGCAGGGACAAGATTGGTTTTCATCGCTGAAACAGACAATGGAAGATGATTGTTATTATATGGAGGAGTTGTGGCTATAAGCTACTCTTTTCAACTGTGTGTGTGTTGATATTGTTGCTCGAGGTGTTCTTGTAGGCCTCAGATTTGTCTGGCTGGTTTGTGCTGTATTAGTGTAATTGACAGAAAATATTACTGTTCTGTGTGGGATATGGAGTCTGATAGGCCTACTGTACCTACACTGCCTCTTACACACACACACACACACACACATACACACACACACACACACACACACACACACACACACACACACACTCTCCCACAAGCCTTTCACTGCCTCAGGACCAGGACATCTCTGTCAATTGGGTTAGAGGCAGCCAGCCGTAAAACACAATACACCTTGGCAGGACTTTTAAACCACGCTGACCAGTGTTGCAGACCTCGCTCGAGGCATGGCTGAAATCAGCAACATCAACATTGGTGGTCAGGAGTCGTAACATTAGACCACGAGCAGTGGGGGTGCCTTTTGAGGGTTTTTGAAAACGGGGAGTAATGTTTACAAAGTGCTCATGGGCTTGTGTTATGACTGCCGCAGAGGACATAACACAAGCCAGCCAGGTCTCAGTAAACAAGCAGGAGGAAGCCCAGACTGCTCTTAATATCCTCCCCCAAGAAAATAAAAATGGAATGACATTAGACCTACCTCCTCTCTTTTCTTTTCTTTCATTTTTCGTGAGTAGGGGGGGGGCAGTAAATCTTTACACAGAGATTTCTAAGGAAAGTAGGCCGTTGACGCACACAATTTTTCGAAAGAGGCATGTGGCCGGCCGGAGAGTAGAATGAGGAGTAATGAGTAATATTCTGGCGGAGAGGCGATGTGAGAGGGAGGAAAAAGGAGCAGAATAGAGGGACTGGAGATGGAGAGAAACAGACTGAAAGAGTAATATGGAGACTCAAAGCTCTGTCTGCCACCCCCCACCCCCACCCCCCACACACACACACACACACATACACACACCTCCTGCTGTTGCTTTACAAAAGCATAATTCAACCCATCCGACTGCATTTTCCCCCGTTTCTTTCACAAAGTTAAATATCACCTTCAAAAACAAACTCATTAAAATCACACATACTGCCTTCAAGATAATCCTCCCCATTGCCCAATTCCCAACTGTTAGAGATGAATGACAGAGCCATCACACACCTAGCACGTAGACCAACCTCTGAATCCATTTTTCACACTACTCCCATCTGGCTAGATGGGTGTTAAACAGGAAAAGAGCTCTTTTCAACTGAAGTTTGGTCCCCTCTGCCATTACTGCACATACACTTACTGTATGTAGAGATCCAGTAGTACACCTGTCTGTTATGTTGAATACCTTACAAATGGTGCTGTGGCTACATACAATGTTTTGCATCTGATCTAATGTGCTTGTCCTAAGTGAGCAATTCTTTTACATTGTGTTGCATGTAATATATGGTGCGGTGCTGACCTTATGTACTATGTTGTGCTGTGCCTACTGGGGCTGGTAAAGAATGGGCACAAGGGCAATATATAGAACAGAAAGGCCACCTGTGTTCAATGCATCCTTATGTGAGTGCTTTCTAGTGCTGCAAGGATGTGACTGACGGTAAAGATGGGGGAGATGACAATGATGATGATGATGGTCTTACATCCTTCATTCATTTCTGGCCTTCACCATTCTTTGTGAAACGGGACAGTGTGTGTGTGTTTGTGTGTGTGTGTGTGTGTGTGTGTGTGTGTGTGTGTGTGTGTTTGTATGTATGTGTCACCCACTACACACACCCTAGAGACATATGGCTGCAGCTCAGGCCCACACTGTCCATTTGCCTCATCCTGTGTGAGTCACTCTGACTTCACAAACTGCTCTGTGCCATGGACGTGATGCCCTGCCCCTTACTTAGTCATGGGAGAGGAACTGTTTACTGCTGCTGAGATGGGCAGGCTTATTAGTAAGCATTTTCTGAATGCTCGGGTGAATACGTGTTATCTGAGCTACGTTTATCTCTATGAGGGAGATACTTATTGACATTTTATTTTTTTAAGGAGATTAAACTTAGCATAGATCTTTTGGGTTGGAGGATGTGGTGAATTAAGACAGGTAAGCAGTGGAAATGGTATGATTAAGTTTGGTATGGCTGAATGACGTAAATGATGATGTCCTTCGATATAATCTTGGGTGATACAATCTGATTTGGGTTGAGCTAAAAATGCCTGTTGTAACTTTTTTACTTGTAACTTGTTTTCTTTTAATCTGTGGTGTCATGGGGAATGCTTTAAATGCAAACCAGGGAATTCCTTATGGGAACATAGGACATTCAGTGCAGTTATATGAGGTCACTAAAACAGATGCACACCAGTAATGTATCCTTAAGCAAACCTTTAACTAAAGCAAGTAAATCAAATTAAAATATAAAATAAATTAAAATCTATCAACTTCCTATTCCCATTACCCATTGAAATGCGAAGACGCTTGAATTTTCGCACCTTCTAGCTTGTGCACTGTACACAGACATGCTGGTCACAGCGAGTCTGCTCTGTGTAGGTGTAGTTTAGTGTACATGTGTGTGTCTCTAGCGCATGTGTTTGTGTGTGTTTTGAGTGTGTGTGTGTGTGTGTGTGTGTGTGTGTGTGTGTGTGTGTGTGTGTGTGAAAGAAAGAGAGAGAAAGAGAGAGCAACAGTTTGATTGAATGACTAGTCATCAATCCATATGCCGGGCACAAGCTGTTACCTAATGAGAAAAAGCCTCCGTGCCTGCTGTGTTTTGAGGGAGAGGAGCTAGCGGCGGAGCAGCTCAGCTCAGTGCGGTGAAGTCTGTGGTGTTTAGTGAAGCTCAGTGGAGTGGATCGCTGAGGGCAGGTGGGCATGTCGACTGAGTGGTGTGCAGAAGGCAGCGCTGATGTCATGTGGGGGTTATGAGGGGGGAGGCTTAAGCCATCTCATGCTCGCTCACCTGCTTCCCACAGGGCTAATTGGGTTTGGTTATGCCACTCTTCCATTACACAAGGTTTTCCTTTTCCAATAAAGCAATTTCTTTCAAAATATCTGTTATATAGCTTGTACAAATTTACTACTACAACAACATATTACATTTTATTGGGGATTAAATGTAGTATGTATATAACATAATTCACAACATTTCAATAACTGCTCCCATTTGAGTTCCAGAGGTTTTTAATTGGACAAGTGGCAGAGGAGTTCAGTGATGAAATAATTAAATAACTAGAAATGCAATGCCAGAGGAATTACAATAGTGGATGGAAAGCTGCTGGCTTAATGTTGGTGGGGAGATTCCTGAAAAAAATCCCATTTAATCACTTAATCTTTGAGTTCATACAAACACTTGTACCTACTGTATGTGTCAGGCATTCTTGAGATATCACACTCAAGGTGGGTTTGACCTTGACATTTGACCATGAGTCCATACAAATGTTCACACCAAATTTGAAGCATGTACGTCAAGCCTTTGGAAAATGTAGAGTAGAGAAAGCCTAATTGTATGCAATGCGATAGGCTACCTGCAAAACAGGGCTTTCAGTTGGTGTTGATGACTGCTCATTTTGCACCCAGATAACAATTAGTCATTGAATCTATGTTAAATCAACATTACTTTGTCAAAGTTAAATCACTGAATCAACGTCACACTGCAATATTGATTCTACATCACTTTTGCACCCTTTATTAATATTGAAGCAATGTTGAAATTCTAACTACAGATCAACGGGATTCCAATGGTATTTCAACTAAAATGAATATTGAAACAATGTTGAAATTACAACCAAACTAAAGATCAACTGCACACAACCGCGAACCTAGAAACATTCCCGAGGTCTAGCTAACGTAATATAACTTACCTACTGAATTCTCGGTTATCGCTTAATCAAGTTATGAACTTACTCAACGTAATACCAATATTATCAAATGTAGCTAGAGTTAAACTTAACGTCCTCTCTAGAAGTAGCAGCTACGAGTTTGTTGCTAATCGATGACAGGCATCGCCAGCTTGCTTGCTTACTTGTCTAGCAGCTAGCCGAGTCGTTAAAAATAGACTTCACATACTCCATTCGAATGGAGTTAACGACTTAACGTCCTCTCTAGAAGTAGCAGCTACGAGTTTGTTGCTAATCGATGACAGGCATCGCCAGCTTGCTTGCTTACTTGTCTAGCAGCTAGCCGAGTCGTTAAAAATAGACTTCACATACTCCATACACATACTACATACATTCGAATAAAAAACACAAATTAATTGTAACTTACATTGGGTGTGGTAGGAAAACATCCGTTTCGTCGTAGTTTGTTGGACGAAGCAGACACCAAGAACATAAACTTTCTTGAAGAAAATGATTGAGCAGTGTGGTTCAAAAGCGATTAATTACAGGATGTTGTAGGACTAGTTTAGGGAGCGCCAAATTGTGTGTTGTATGCAGGTGGACCCGCACCTGATTACTTTACGACCCTTCTAAATGAGCTCCCTTTGTGATGTCACAGAGATAAAAATATGTTTTTTGTAACATTTTTAATCCCCTATTTCTCAAAAAGTATAAACTTTTCAAAAAATCTGAAATGATAACTCTCTTGTCCAATTCCAGACCTACACAACGGTTATTTCAACATGTCTGTACGTTAAGCGGTTAGAGCTGCATTAACTTTTGAAAAGGTAAAAAGAAAAGGTTATGATAATAAGAAGAAGCCAGGAGATTTCAAGATAGTGGATTCCATCCACTATAATTGTGACCTGTCAAGGCAAAACCAGTCGTTTTGGTAAAATTTACAAAATTAAGTTAATGTGCTCACATTAACAGCCACTGACTAAGCTTTCCAACGATATGTATATTGATGGTATTGCAAAAAGTATCGCTAAGATAACCGCATCCAAAGTTGGCATGGTTCTCCTGTCACGATACGCCAAAAGATAGTCAGGGGGCCTATGTGGTTTCTGTGGGATTGAAATGTTAATTTTTGGAGAGTGGTTGGACTGTCTTTAGAGGTCATTGAACATGGAGAGAAATTATGTCTCCATTTTTCTTTACCTGTTTTAACCCTATTTTTGTGAATTTGTATATTTCACTATAATTAACACCATACATTTTGCCTAAATCACTGGCTATGTTGAATAAAGTTCACAAAACAGTTATTTTCTTATTTTTAACAGTATGATTGTATGTCAGTATTATGATTGTATGTCAAACAATTAGAGATAAGATCAATAACCAATCAGTTTCACCAAATACACATACTCCATTGCTGAAAGATAGCAAAATCACAGAATCACAGTTGAGACCTCAAACAACATTTAATTAATTTACATATACACAACATATTAGATCTCACCTCCACAATTTCCTCATCAAAATCTACAACTAGTCTACTAAACCTTATTCCTACTCACCTTCTTAGGACTGCTCTCCCCTTCCTGGATAATGTTTTGCTCTAAATTATATATAATTCAATGCTATCAGGGCATGTACCGCAGTCGTTTAAGACATCTGTTATTAAGCCCTCCCTCAAAAAACCTAGCCTTGTATCGATACTGGTCTTCCTGGACCTCAGCGCTGCCTTTGACACCATAGACAATGACGTACTACTTAGGCTTGAAAATTTGATAGGCATCAAAGACTCAGCACTCGCTTGGTTTAGATCTGTGTTTTTCAACCACTCTGCCGGGGCACACTAGTGTGCCGTGAGATGATCATCAGGTGTGCCGCAGAAAATTACCCAAATGTCACTCACTGGTCCAGAAAAGCAACTGTTGCATCAAAGAATTTATAACCACATACTCTTATTGATTGTATCATTGCACTATTTGTGGTATGCAGGCATTGTACAACGGGGGCCCCATATCCAGTATTCACAGAATCATCACATATCCAGTTCAAAACAACAATTAAATTAGATATAGTCACCTACAAATGAAACAGAGGGCGCTTGTTATATTGAGCAGGTCTTGCATAGAAGCCATAATAAGGCCATATCTGTGTATTATTTAAAATTTTAGGCTATGGTATGTGTATTTTTTCTTCACACAGGATTAGTGTGTTAGTGTGCCATGGGACATTTTAAGTGTCAAAAGTGTGCCGTGGCACAAAAAAGGTTGAAAAACACTGGTTTAGATCATACCTTCCTAACCGTCAACAATTTGTACAGTTCCATAATAAACCATCTACCCAGATTATGGTAAAATGTGGAGTGCCTCAAGGCTCAGTACTGAGGCCCCTGTTGTTTAGCAGATGATACATAACTATACCTCTCCATAAAACCTGATGAATTAACATCGTTAGCCAAACTTGACACATGTATAAGAGATATAAAGACATGGATGACGAATAATTTCCTGCTTTTGAACTCAGATAAAACAGAAGTCATGGTTTTAGGTTCTAAAAAGATGAGGGATATCCTATCCACATCACAGGCTACATATAGTGTTCCACTGACCTCATCCACAAGTGTTAAAAACCTAGGAGTTATAATTGACCAGAACCTAGCACTAAGCAATTACATAAAACAGATCACCAAAACTTAATTTTACCATTTAAGGAACATTTCAAAGATAAGGAAGTCCTTATCCTTACCAGATGCCGAGAAATTAATGTTTTGTCATCTCAAGGATAGACTATTGCAATGCTATTGCAATGCTATTATGCTGACTGTAATAATACCTGTCTAAAGAGCTTACAGCTTATACAAAATGCAGCTGCTCACACACACAAAAAATATGAACATATTTCCCCCATCCTAGCATCTTTACACTGGCTACCTGTTAAAAGTCATTGACTTCAAAATATTACTAGTTCTTGGTTGGTTGCCTGCATTGAAAGAGGACACCTCATGAAGACGCTCTTTTGTCTGCTTCTGACAGAAGAAGCACTTATCTATGCTGGCAGCAGCTGCTGCTGAACAAGTGTCCCTCTAGATGGACTTGATGCAGTTGCAGGTGTTGCTGCAGGTTCAGAAGATGGTCTACCGCGTCTTTTCTGAAGACACTGAGTCCTGCCTGCTTCACATGATTTCTAGTAGCGAATCTTAGCATGCTGCAGATGCTCACTGTTACAGGTGGATTTGTAGCATTTCCTGGGCCAAACTGCTTTGTTCTGTTGTAAAATAACTGCACTGTAACAATGTAATCGTTGGCTGATCTGTGATACCCATCTCCATACTCTCTCATGGACAAAAACAAGAAATTTGGCATATGTATCTAGTGATGGGTCATTCACCAGTCCACACATATCTGCCACTGGATACATAGCCCAAAATCTGTTTCTTTTAGAATATGTGTGCCATCACCTGACTAACAGAAAGACACACCTCAGAAACTAGACTGTGCCACCATGAACTATGAAAATGTGCTTGCTCAAATGTAGAAGGCTAGAAGGTCACTATAATATCACCAACCATGAAGAACAGAGCACTATGTGCTTCAAGTTATTCGATATTCTATCACTGCCAGCTATCAACAGCCAACTGTCACTGGTAGTCAGGGATGGATTACTGCACGGGCCTACCGGGCCCAAACCCAGAGGCCCAAGGAGTCAGAGGGCCATTGCATGGAATCATTGCCTCAATATCAACACATCATATCAACACATAGGCTATGAATCTGATTGAAATAAAGTATTGGCCATCCCCAAAATGCACCAAAATACAGGAAATCACATCAAATAAATGTAAAAAATGTCCCCCACAACAATTAGTGGGGGGCCCTTAATACATCTGGGCCCAGGGGCCTGAAAGTTCATAATCTGTCTATGCTGGTAGTGTCTCTCTTTCTCTCTCTTACACATACACACACCTGTCTGTTTGTCTAGCTGATCCTTTACCCTTTCTTTTCTTCACACTTACATAGGCTTCGGGGGAAGTAAGGGGAGAAGAAGTTCTATACAGATTGTGTAGGCTATAGGCCCACTTTTAAAATGTGCTACTGCTACGTCAATGGAAAACTTCTCCTGGTCCGTAAAATGACGCCAGGATATTTCTAAAAGTTCATGCTTTTGACCGTTCGTGCCCTGAAAGGCAAGTCTTTCACATTCATATTCGGTTACATCTGCCAAGAACGATAGAGAGCTTACACATTCAGTAACGAGTAGCCTAATGAGTAGGCTACATTTTAGCTCTACCGTAAAACCTTATAGCGGCGTGGACAAATGGATTGACTGCTAATGTGTTTAATCTTCACCTAAAGTCAGGGTTTAACAGTCAAAACGTATATTTATCCGTGAAATTTGGTCACAATATGAAAGTGTAGATTGTATACTGTCGAATTATGCAAAAACGTGAAATTCAACATTTGAACCCTTACGTTTGTTTATTGTGGATTTTCTCAAAATAGGTTTCGCCTTGCAGGGTCACAATTATGTGTAAAGTGTCAAAGCTTACAAAACAAACAAAAAACATCTGATGCAGATCATTTAGATATTTCCCTTTTCTGTCTCAAATACAGCAGAGGGTAATCAGGTTTGATTAAAAATAATTAAGTTCCCCACCACCTTAAAAGGCTGTTTAGTGTTTGAGATTGGTCAGAACCTCGCTGTCCTGAAACTATTTAAATGTTGTTTTTTCTCTTCTGCTGGCAAAAGGAGAGTGAAAGGAGGGTGTGGAAATCATTTCAGTCCGTTTAATATTAATGAAATTAAAGCTGAGGCCATTTTCAAAGCTTTAATCAATTATTTACTTTTATGTGTTTATGCCCCTGAGGTAATTTGTTGGATGGTAATTTGTTATAAGTCACAAATTCACATGAACACTACTAATTTTTTATTTCTTGAGAATTTTTTTTAATAACCGGAGGCTGGTTTAATTACAAAACAATAATTTTGATGTATTGACTTGGGTTTCAATCCGTCCTTTCTGGGCTTGATATTTGATAGCTCATGGTGTACAAACGTCTCCTTAAAACAATGGATTACTGAGAGGCAAATATGGGTAACCTATACAGAACAGTTAAATATCACCATACTGGCTACACAATAAAGCATGTTGAAACTATGTTAGACAGGGATGTTCTCCTGTCAGGTTGATTTAGTTTACCGACGTGACATAAGCAGTGTAGCTCGAGGGTGCTATATGTTATGATGTTATGTCATACCCACAGGATACATATGTGCTAAGTGCAATGCGTCTTTCAGGTATATGTCTCCTTGGCTTGCTCAGTCAAGAATGCTGTGCAATTATTGAAAGTAGGACAAAAAACAATGGATGTCAGAACAGAATAAAACAGAGAAGGCACATTAACATCATAGTAATTGTGTAGTGAAGAGACAGATGTTAGACTAAGTGTTTTTATCATTTCTGAGAGATCAGAATCCCGCTGATTTAAGATCTAATTTAAATGGTGAGAGCTGATCTGTACCCTCAGCATTTCAGCAGAGGAAGAATGGTATGCATTCTCAATTAAAGAGGCTATGAACCTTAAAACCACTTGGTGCCAAAATGGCACTTATGATTGTAGTCATTGAGATATCTCTTAACAGAAGTGCCTGCTAGATGGCCTTCAGTCAGGTGCACATTTTCAGTACTTTATGCTTTTTATGCCTGTTCATTTGTGTCAATTATAGGGGTGGGAATCATAACTCATTAATCCATACTATTATGAAAACTTACTAAAATGATATCACAAGCAAAATATATGTTGTAAAAGATTCATCTAAAATTCATCACAATATCAGAAGAAGAATAAGGCAATACCAAGCAACTAATTGATCAATCATGACAGCTTAGTTGAGGACATAGTTGCTGCTCTAATATACAGTATATAGGTCCATATACTGTATGTACCAGCCACTGATATTCCTGACCTGTGGTATGACAGCCATGCACTTTCATCTTGATGGGACTGCTTATCTTCTCTGGTGGTTTTATAAGTGAGTGATGTTTCACTCCTAAGTGAGTGACGTTTCACTCGTGACTTGCCATCATGGTCATGACCTTGCCATGACTGAGAACAGGCTTCATAGACACCTGCCTACCCAATCCACTTTGCTTCGTGTTAGGGGAAGAGCAAGCAGTGCAAGCCTCCTGATGTTATCTTGGAGTGTGTGAACAAAAGGCACGTCAGAAGTCATCACATTGCTGCCTAATCATGCAGAATGGCTCGAGATGTTGTTAGGACTTAGATGTGAGTTATGATATTGCCTGGAGCAAGTCCTTATTATGGAATAGGTTCTATCAGGTTTGGTAGACATACCCCTCTTAAGCAGACATAGCACACCAGTTTTTTAGGTAACAGAGGGCGAAACTCGCATAACTGCAATGATCGCAGGAAAGTGTTTCATAAGACATACACATACACGTAAATCTTTATTAATTAATGACAAATGACAGTAAGTAGAAGTAGTCTGTGAGCAAAACTGCTTGGCTTGACAAAAGGCAGCTCGGAAATATGACATAGTGCCTTAGAACCATCTGAGAATGCAGTTATTTGTTGGCTGGAACGGATTTGTATTGGGAGTCATTATTGATTTTCCTTTATCAATGAATAGGTAGACCTCCTCATGTCTTTCATTTTGCAACATAAATCCTCACACACACACACACACAGATCCACGTGTTACCATGGTAATGCAAAGAGAGAAGATGAGCTCTGCATCGTCGTTGTCACCTACGGAGAGTAAATCAATGAGGCGCTGTGACATCACCACTTATGTACCCTTACCATCAGGAGCAATGCGCTGCTCATGTGCTCCTCACAAATACAGTACGTACTCTCTCTTCGAAGATATTAAAATGACCCAGAGCCAAAGGCAATAGAAGAGAGAGAGAAAGAGATCTCTCATTTTACAAACCAACCACAGTGTCATCACATTATCCAATCGTCTGACCTACATATCGGAGGGGAAGTAATCTCACGTAGGCGGATGCTGAATAATGCAGAAAAATGTGGGAGATCTTTATGAATCATGCATCACCCTCCGACTCGATGGACTCAGGCAGGCAATTCGCGCCCCTGGGGCAAGCAGAGCCGCCCGTGGGACCTTTGCAGGCTCATGTCAGACTGTCCCAGCATTCAACTGGGCTTGAACTCCCCTCAGAGCTGTGTGAACGGGGCATGAATAAGCCTCCAGACACCCCACCCTATTTTCACTCACTCACACTGACGAGAATTACATCAGCACAAACTACATGTACAGTGTGTGTGTGTTGTTCAGTAGTATTCAGCAAACAACAATTTCCATATACCATATAAGATCAAATGGTTGTGTTGATTTATGAAAGGGTTTATGAAAAGTTTTATGAAATAATTTAATATTTTCATTATTTGGTTGTAAACATGTTATGAGCAGGAATACAAGAAATCAGGCTACTGACAAAAAACTAAAAATGAGACAAGCAAATTGTGTAACCCACAAAACTTGCCAAGGCAAGACTAAGACTACAGTTATGCCCAAATTCAATTCAAAGGCTGTATGACATGACCGCTATTGAGTATTGTCTGGCAACTGCTACACTGATGTCTGGATAATGAGCTCTATACTTAACACTGTTGAAAAAGGCACAGGGGTCACTATAGTATGCTGTGTTTAGTCTCTTAAATGTCGGATGTATTATGCCTATGTAAGTCACTTTAATGATGCAGTGGATTAGAATGATTATATTATATGGTTATATTCTGTTTCATAATATCATTAAGATCACAATATCATTAACTAATTATTAGATATGTTCATAAATAGAACAGTAATTCATAAGCCTTTTTTGCAAAGTTGGACACCTTTTGATATTTGTGGGAGCCTTATGGTATCAAAGGCAAACTGTGTAGTCTCTTTGTAATGGATAAGTGGAGGTGTTGATGTAGAAATCAGTCAGGTCACCCTCGTTTTCTTTTTGCCTGAGAGCCTCCTGCTTAATTATCAGTTATCAGTGTTATTTTTACAAAAGTGGCACAGTGTTAAATGAAAAACAGGTCATCTTAATTATGGTCTTTGAAAAGATTTAATTAGTTTGTGCCGTTTTATCTATCATTACATACAAGGATATCACACAAAAATGAAACACTGTAATTGAAAAATATGTTTTGCTTTGTTTTGCTGGAGGAAAGGATGTCTTTCACCTCTCATAATGAAACTCCCATTAGCCAGTTCAACAAGGTCACATGAAGCATTAGATTACTATCTTGTCTTTCACGCTGTTCACTGGAATAATCTGTCAGTGCAGTCATAACAATAGCCTGCATCAGACATGAACGCGACATGAACGCTTCTCCATTTTCTGAATCACTGCTTGAAACATGTTTTGCCGACAAGTTTTTCTTTTCACCGGCTTGACAGTGAGTCAGCAGAGCTAACTGAATTACTTCTTCAGATAACGAGGCCAGGGGCAGATAGGTATGGACGTTATCATACAAGTGTGCTTTTCTGGTTGGAGGGTGATCAAAACCGCTTTGGTCACTGTGCCGCCACCCTCACAACAAACACACTATACCAGCATGGAACCTCAGGGGGAAATACCTCAGCCATTTCACAAAAAGGCAGCTCGGAAATATGACATAGTGCCTTAGAAACATCTGTGTTCCCATGGAACAACGCACACACCAACACACACAGGCTCTTACTTCCACACACACCACACACCAACACACACAGACTCTTACTTCCACATATACACATACACACATGCACACATGCACGCACACTCACACATACATACACGGACACACCCTCTCTTTCCCTTTTCTTGTGCTTTGTCTTTTGAGTGCCCACACCCATAAACATATAAAAATGCTTGACAAACAACGGTGTTTTAGTGTAATGTCGCGCAAAGTGATACTTCTTTTAAAATTATCCTGAATCAGTTGTGTTTCTTATTGCCTTTCCATTGAAGGAAGCAGCAGGGCTGTAATCAGTTATTAATTAACAGCCCGTTGCACTGAAATATGGCCCACCTCTCTATGGTAAACAGAACCATTAGTGTTTATGGCTGCTGTCAAGTACACTCACTGCTCATGTTTTCTCAGGATTTTGATGTTATTTTTGTTTGTTGTGGATAAAAAAAAAAATACAAACTTTGTTAGTCATTGACCTGTTCTGGATGTCATGTGCAAAACACAGCTGTAAGTAAATTTACCTTTTTTCATTGAGTTGGCACTGAAGCAGTCGAGAGGTATACATTTTTATCAGTGTGCGTGTTCCCCAGAGATGAACACCATGACCCTGGTGTTGTTACGCTGTACCCTGCTGTACCCACCGAGCCAAAGGGGCACAGCAAGTCTTTGTTGTTATTAATTGTGTGTGTGTGTGTGTGTGTGTGGGGGGGGGGGGGTTGCATGCAAGGCAGAGGACTTGTGAGAGGCAAACGTAGAAGCCAGGATGGACATGCTTCCGGAAGCCGAGGAAATGTCTTGGTTTACACTTTGCACCGCACTCTGGATGTTTTGATGAGTGGGAGGCCAAACACCGTCTCTGCACCTGGTTGGTCTCCTGTTCTCTGAGTCATTTGCTGTACGCTATCATAATGCGGAATGCAGGAATAGCGCACAACTGTGTTGGGATTACCTCTTCCATATGTCTCTGATGACAAGGGTTTATTTGTTCATTTTATTTTATCATCATTTATTTGTTTATTTTTCTATTTGAAGATTTGCCCGTTGATGTTGACATGATGTGTGTGTGTTTTGAACACAGAGTAAGTTTTATTACTTCCTTCTATAAAGGTAGTTTGATAGTGTGTGTGTGTGTGTGTGTGTGCGTGTGTGCCTGTGTTTATGTTTGTGTTTGAAAAAAAGCCAAGGACTTCCAAAAAAGCCAAGAAAATTGGAAAGTTGGAAAGTTTATGCACATGGACCCACAAGCTACATGCGTGTGCCCATGGCACCTTTCCAGTGTAGAAACATGTGTGTGTGTCAACGCCGAGAGCTCAAGTTAAGTATGTGTATATGAGCACTTGTACGCATGACAGAGCATAGATGTTGGTATTTTTATCCACTTCCTTCAATGGGGTGTGAAATAGTCTTTTGCATTCCTTGGCCCATATTGTAGATGCGGTGATTCAGATGAAGTGGATTATGTCCTCATTATGGACAGAATGGGGAGTGAGTGTGGAGAAACACCTGGCTTATACCTTTCAGTCGCCCCGATGAGTATCACCCTCTGCTGTTCATACACACCTCCTCTCACTCACACACCTGCATTAACTGAACACAGTCAACACACACACACACACACACACACACACACACTGAGACGAGTGTGTGCACAGTGGCAAACGCTCTCGTTCTGACTCGCTTTCTCACCCTTCATCCCTCCCTCTTCCCTCCCTCTGTCATACACATAATCTCACACTCCTCTCTTCTTTTTCTGAGTCTCTCTCTCTCGCTTGCTCTTTCTCTTTCACTCTCCATTCTCTCCATCGGTCTCACTTTCTCTTACCCGTTCTTTCTCTCTCTCTCTTTTGTTTGCATTCTGTTGCTGACTCTCTCGCACACGCTCTCTCTCGCTCTCACTCTCGCTCTATCTGCCTTGCTCCACTGACCCACATTCATTGCCACTTGGCATTACTGAGAGAAAAATCAGCCTCTGAAAAGAGACGCTGTCAAAAGAAAAGTGACATAATTCTGAAAAATTATTATTATTACTTTTGCTCACCCCATATTACAGAAACACTAAAGTCAGTTTGCAGTTATTCTTAAAGGTTGTTAAAAACACTTGGAATAGGAATATTACCAGATATTCTGCTCACATTTGATTTATTTATGTTTAGTAATGTCTGAACCAACTTTATACATTTTTAGGAGGAAGACTGTGTGCAGCATAACAGACTCTTTTGTTTGATCAAGAAAACTTTAAACATCCATCAATCCATTTATGCTAATCATGGCATTTAAGCTGAAATGAAGAGTTTACTCTGTCCTGTAGGTTAAATTGTGCAATACTGAGGTTTATTTCCTCAATTAATAGATTAGGAATAACACACACACACACACACACACACACACACACACACACACACACGCGCACACACACGCACGCACGCACAAACACACACACACACATTTCAATTATGTTGCCAAAATCAGTGTCAACTGTAGGGCTTGTCTTGGTGTCAGCCATTTTGTCAGTCTGAGAATAATCTAAGGTTTTGCTCTCCATGGAAACAGTTTCGACCTGAAAGTTGTTCCTGCAGCAACTGCTTATATCTTCATATGGCAGATGTACCTTTTTGTGTGTAGGCGTTCTAACTGGGTATTTTTGTATTTATTTGAAGACGACAGCTTATGGGTCTTCCTGTTAAACACTGGATACCATGCTTTGTCATTTTAAGATTGATCAGATGAAAATTAGACTGTTTGGAAAAGAGAAACCAAAGCTGTTTTC
Organism: Alosa sapidissima; assembly: GCF_018492685.1. NCBI lineage: Eukaryota > Metazoa > Chordata > Actinopteri > Clupeiformes > Clupeidae > Alosa > Alosa sapidissima. Next base: position 23,726,571 of record NC_055961.1, read on the forward strand.
TTCACAATTAACTCTCTGTATCCCTCTTGAGGTTTGGAACCCATGCTGTAATGGTTGCATAAGGAGGGACCTACAGTATGGTGAGAATGTCTCCTGTAGGCAAACAACTAACTAGAGGACAGATATGACATACATTCAAACCATTCAACAAACAAATACCTACTGTCTTTATTGCCCATATCTGGACTAATTGTTGTGTTCTATAGATTGAGAATGTGAACACCGGTTTCTAATTTCATATCATCTTTAGTTATGAGGAAGTGATACTTTAGGCTATAGGCTAACTTCTCTACATTTCCTTCCCCCCTTTCAGTGGTTCAAAAATAATTTTAACAGTTATGGTTACTTAGAGTTACATTATGCGTGTAGTAGGCCTAGTCTTTAAATTGCCTATACGCACTAATTCTATTTCATGTTTACAGAAAATAACCATTGATGTTGCTACCCAAAAGTGGTATCTTGTAGAGGAAACTGGTGCCATTTTCTTCATACGGCTTGTATCCGTTGATAAAATTAGTTTTGGTTAAAATACAACTTGTTAACAAACCACCACGTCGAGTTAACTCAAATGTTCATATGCCTACTGACATTTAATCGTGGATTGTGTGTAAGTAGGCCTAGTCGCTTTAACTGCTTTTTAACTATGAGGAACTGTCAGAGAATATAGATAATGGGTTCAGTTGACAAATCTGTAATTAAAATGATGTGTAGGCTACATGAGAGCCTATAAAATTATTATTTTCTCTGTCATGCGTAGCCTACTCGATCCTGCCGTGTGGTGCGCTGCCGGTTACTTATGATGTCGTTGGCTAAGTATTGAGCTACCGAATGACCTACTTTCGTAGTTCGCAGCAGATCAGTCTTGTTTACAAGCGGCTGCCAGCGGAAGATGTGGAGCTGGTAGCAAAAAAAACAGGGAAGATATCGCGAAAAACAACCCGCACCGGGAATGTTGTATTGATCTGGTATCTGTAATAGGTGTTGTTATTGCTTGCGGTATGTTTTACGAACTGTCTCCGCCACTGGTCTGTAGCTGTAGCGGCATTGGCCATTTGTTTATAGCGAGTATAATCTCACTCTTGGATTAATGCGAGAAGCGCTGTTGACTGCATTGGGAAATGTGGTTTGTGGAAAGAACCAAAGAGAAATCGTTCAAGGGAACCGAAGTACTTAATTCAAGGTAGGTTATGATTGGTTTATTCTCGCAGAAAACGTCGTGATAAAAAAAAATAGAATACGCTGCTGGTCGTGCATTGCATGAAATACCCATTCATCAAGCAATCAGCAACTACATCGTATGATATTTGGAGCTGGGTATAAACCTAGAAGCAAAATTGTTTATCGTTCGAATAGTTTAATTACAGGTCAGATTCTACAATGGGTCACCCGGCTCGCTTGATGTTGCCGCTTGATGTTGAGGCTGTAGGCTATCTTTAAGTTAATAATTTTACCAGGAGCTACATGACAGCGCAGAAAATCCACATTTCGCACGAAAAGAAGAGTTGTGTTTAACACTTCTCTTGTGCACGAAGCAGAAACTGTACTGTAGTTTGGAAATTGTAGCCTACTTCAAAATCTCGGAATGCACTCTTAATTGGGTCACTATGATTGGCCGCGGAGAGAATTGTTCTTGTTTTGAGCAGCTCTACTAGAATTTTGCGATCTGAATAATCAACATGTGTGCAGTTTTGTAAAATATGAATGTAAAAAAAATATACGTGTTCTTCCGTTATGGAGTATTTGCTCACATTTCTCCGCAATGGACCGACAACCCCGTCCAAACTTTCGCTCGCTCGCTCGCTCTATGGCCCGTACAGTATACATTAGAAAGATAATACACGCTTATGTCAAAAGAGTAGAATGCCGAAGTGTGATGCAATCATTTCCTCATTTGAAATGAATTGGGTGACCAAGGTCAGAAAGTAGCCTACATCTCTTTGAGCACTTCTCTCCCCCCTCTATCTGTTTGTGCTTCAAACACACTGAACTCTTCTTTCTCAAACGCATTCACGCTTCCTCTGTTCCCACTTATTATTTCTCTTGTTCAAACACACACACACACACACACACACACACACACAAATGCTTTACAGTATTAGTATCGGCTTGACTTGCCTAGTTGTTTTTGCCCATTATCGTACATATTTCTATGATAATAAATACCTTGTTTGAACATCTGATGGAGCAATTCAAATGATATCAAAACCTGAACTAGCTGAAGTGTAAAAAAAAAAAAATGCACTGACCCCAACCCCAGCTGCCCTGCGCTCTGGCATGGGTGCTTTGAACATTCCCAAGAGCAGTTCTAGAATCTTTTTTCTAGAATCTGATATAGTTTTGTATCCTGTTCATTCCTCTCTGATCCCCCAGACTCTGTCTCCTCTACCTCCCTCTCCACCTCTCTCTCTTTCTCTCTCTCTCTATTTCTCTTTCCCTCCCTGTGTCCTCCAAAATGCTGCGTATTGACAGTGTACTGAGATGTGTTAGAATAGTCATTGGAGGCCAAAACATAAACTAGCAGGAGTATGACAAATGCACAGCCTGGAGGCCCACATAGCACATGCATCTGGAATGGTTCTGCTAATTTTAGAACAGTTCTGGGCCTGACCGGGGACGGATCCGCTCTGGAGTCAGCTGTAGTCTGCGAGCAGTGGAGATTTATTCTTGACAAAAACACATATTATTTGGCAACAGGTTTCATTGCACCAGTCACAGGATGAAAATGTTTAATCAAGAGCCGGTTGTATTAAAATTATAAAGTTTCTGTTCCACACTCTTGTCCTGCTACTCCGGCAATTGTTCACATGGATCTCTGTCACTGAGTACTGTCAATACATACTAAATTATTTTAAAAATGCCCCAATTTATTTTGTTTTCTTTTTGTACCGACAGTAATGATGACATCGAGAAACAGATATCTATGTGAAAAATCACCGGAATTCTTCTTTAAGGGCTTAACTTTCATGAAGCATACTCCCCATGAACCCTGTGTGTGCTTCTGACACATTTTAGCAGAAATGGAGATGAACAGATGCCAAGCTCTCATTATTGTCCAATACCCACCTTATGTCCAATATCCAGCAATCATACAAGATCGACACGTGTACAGGCCTTTTGGCTTGAGTCCATCTGAGTGTGTTAGTTTGGACAACCAGGTTTAAACCAACATTTGGCATCAGACCTGTCTCTATTAGAGTGTATGTAGTAGGGGATGCACCTGTAGTCTCAGGGGTGGGAAGAGTCAGAAAACGCACACTGTTGTGATGAATGTGCACTACAGATCCAGTGGGTTCTGGTGGCATACATTTTCTCAAAATGCTTTCACTCTGGCCCCGGCCGTGGCACTGGGGCACCTGCACCGTTCGCCGGTGACCCGACTCTCTCTCACTCCCACTCGCTTCCTGTCATTCTCCACTGTCCTGTCCACTGTCCTGTCATTCTCCACTGTCCTGTCCACTGTCCTGTCATTCTCCACTGTCCTGTCATTCTCCACTGTCCTGTCCACTGTCCTGTCATTCTCCACTGTCCTGTCATTAAAGGCATAAAAAGGCCAAAAAATATATACTTAAAAAAAAATAAAATGCTTTCACTCTAAGCATGGTCAGTATCTGTATGATGCAGTGTGGGTCACAAAGAGCCCACCATAGAGGAACTGGCATAGGAGGCAGAGTTCCTGTGACATTTTCGCTCTGCGGCTTGAAACATGTCACAAATGTACCACTGTCTATGAAATACATTTACATGTTTTGGAAATGATTGCTGTAGTTTTGGGAGGCCTTGAGACTGTCCCCATGTCCCCATGACCTTTTGAACCCTTAGGCTCTCAAGGTTGTTTACCCGTGTCAACTGAATGAACAAGGTTGTTAGGTTGTTCCTGTCAAATGCTTGAGTTACATGCACTTCTTTTGATTCATGCTCAACAGAAGTGGTAGTGAACATGTTTACTAGGAAAGTTTTTAATAGTGCTGTTCTGAGGATACATGGTAGCTTTGCTATTGCAGCAGTTTTCTAGGCAAATAGATATTTAGAGCATGAACAGCAACAGTACTTCTGATAACTGAACTTCTAGGTATAGGGTGAGAAACCCCCTGAGAGAGAGAGTGGAGAGTAATGCATGTCAGACATTTTTTCTGTTATGGTGCCCCTGCACACCTAAGTGTGTATGTGTGTGGTATGTGTGTGTGTGTGTGTGTGTGTGTGTGTGTGTGTGTGTGTGGTGGGTGTGTATAATATAATTGCAGCGACATGCTTCCCCTTCTCTATAAACCTCTTTTGTATGTGCCGTTGGCAGGAAATATGTTCCTATACGTCTGTATGCTCGCTCTATATAGCATCTTGGCCGCTGAATCTCAGACACTGAGTCATAGTAGTCCTTAGTGATGTGCGCTGTGCACCACAAAATACTCCCAGCACCTTTTGTCTGCTGCCACTACGGCAGCGCTAGCAGGCTGCTTCAGCATCAGTCTCGAGATTGTGGGTTTGGTCACTGTGAGGTGTGAACCACCCCCATTACAGTTAGCTGTGGTCAGATGGCGTCCAGTTTTTGTGCACAGTCAGGTACAATGTGGCAGCTGGCATAGCAAGTGAGTAAACAGGTAGCTGGCAGCTGAATACATGCAGAATAGAGGGGCCCTGCAGCAGGATGAGGAAAACTGGAGGGAAAAGGTCCGGTGATGCACTGTGCTGATGTGTCTGTGGGGGACAACGGTCTCGTTTTCCTGGAAGGAGGTTCAGTGAGCCGTGCTCAGGTGTCAGGACCCACTGAACGCCCAGCCTCAATCTGGGTGGCAGCTCCAAAGGTCGTCAGTAGAATCCCCAGGATGAGTTTCTTTTTTTACAGTAGTTTTAGTGTAATCTGTACACCTGAATTTCATTAAGGGTGATTTTAGAGGTGCAGTATATTGTTTATCATGACAGTGCCAGTTTTTTGTTTACTTTAATGGCACCGTGTTGTTAAGCTGCATTTTGAAGCTGGTGTTATGTATGCCTTCACGTGCGTTCACGCTGCAGATGTTTTTGGCCGGACTGACTTACAAATGGTGGTATAGAGCAACACAAATATGGGCCAAGTGTCGATATGACTCCAGCACAAGGCCTCGAGAGAGAAGGAGATAGACAGAGGTAGTTACACACTTAAACATTAACTTGGTTTGGAAAAAAATGACTGTTGTACTGGTAATACTGTATGTCTGAAAAGAAGACATATAGCATGGAACAATTTGACATTAAGCTATGCATTCTCAGAAAAAGAATATTGGTAGTCCTTTGTTGTCCCCCGTAAAATAAACGTGAAATGTCTCTTTTGTTTCTGAATGGTTTTATGTTGGAAAGGTAAAAAAAAAATTGTAGAACCTTTTCCATACAAAGAGCCATTTATCTACAAAAATGTTCTCCAGGAAACTCCAGAGAATCTTGTTTCCTGAAGTTTAGCATCTGGTATGAAAATAACTCTACTAATAATCATAAAGGGTTTTCTAGATCTATGTCTATCTATTGATCTAGGTGAAGAACAGGTTTTCTGCAGAGGGGATTTAAGACAAGAATGTACAGCCTTGGTATGTAGGTAAAAAGCTTTAGGGCTTGTCAACACTGAAAGTATATATTTTGGTTGCAAAGCCACGAAAAAAAAAGGCTTATTTAAAGAACCTTTGTGGACCGCAACAATGACTGTGATTGTCTTATTAATGATGCTTTATTATTATTATTATTATTATTTATCATTTAAATTCATGTTAATATAATAAAGTCTGTAACTCACTCAGCATGTATATGCATGTGGATGTGGGTGTGGGGTGATCTTGGGTGGGGGCTGTGTGTTTGTGGTGAATGCATACTCAAGCATTAGTGTTAAACTTGAACCTGTTGAACTTGTCACCAGTGAATACAAGAGGTCTCACTGACCTCGCCTGTGTGTGTGTGTGTGTCACAGAGAAAGAGGCTGTTTCAACACGAGTATCTGTGTCAGGAAGGTATGCAGGCGCTGGTCATGATCTTGAACTTGATTTTGGTGCCAGGTGTTTTTCTCCCCTATGTGTGTGTGTATGTGTGTGTGTGTAGAGTGCATGTTTACATTTACATTGACCGGCCGGGTGTGAGTGTAACCAGACACCTCTGTGTTTCCAGGCCGTAAACATGGCTCACGCCTAGAGTAGGGTGCGGTGGAACTATAAGCAGCAGTATAGGCATCCTTAGATTGGCTTGTCCTGTGTCCTCATCGGTTTTATGAGAGGAAAAAAAAGACAAGGAATGGAGGGCACCTATACAGCATCACCCAGCAGCTACGAAGGTCTCATTTCAGGTCAGGTTTTTGTTTCTCAGGTCCTCTCTATGCGATCGAGATGCAGCTGAGGAATCTCCAAGATGCCACTGGCGACTCTGCAGCACTCCGAGTGAAAAGAGAGAGACAAGTGGGTTGTGGGTAACAAAGTTCATTGAAAAATCATTGAAAAAAGAGGGACAAGTGGTTGTGGGTAGCAAAGTTCATTTGATTCTGCCCTTGAAAGGCAGAAGGACAGAGTTTGCGTGTGGGTTTGTGTGTGTTTGTGTGTGTGTGTGTGTGTGTGTGTGTGAGAGAGAGAGAAAGAGAGAGAGAGAGAGAAAGAGAGAGAGAGCAATTGTGTCGTCTCACGGTCTTTGGTTGGTGTGTGAGCCTTCATCTCACGCGGTGCTTTTCTCCGATGGCCCTCTTTAAAGTTTCACTAACGTTCTCTGAATGTTTCATGGCGCGCCTCATAGTCTGAATGATAGAACTGGGTTAACGTGCCGCACAAATTACGTGTTGTAAGACACACCCTCACACCAACAACACAACACGCACACACCCAAATGCGCGCGCGCACACACACACACACACAAACACAAAGACAAACAAGCATTTGTCAGTGGGTCAGTGTGTCAGAGAGGACCAGCACTGACATGTTCCTGTCATGAACGTCTCAGTGTAATGCTGGGAAGTCTTTTTTTAGCAAACGTTTATTAGCGACATTATAAGCAACATTACTTCTGAACATATAATACAACATGGTGTGGGACACAGGTATGCAAATATGGAGGCTGTTGTGTGTAAAGCTAATCAATTATACTTGTAAGTGAAATAAATCGAGGTCTTACTATTTTTGGGGCTGCGGTGCGGGTAAGCCAAAGGAAAATACAAAACATAATATTAATGACGGTTTGTGGAAAAGGAAGCTTCTGTGACTTGAATTAAATGTTTAGCCTTTTTCAAAATACTCTAGTTTTATATTCTCTGTCTTTGATAAGGCTCACTCCATTTTTCGCATAGATATCCTATTCTAACTATTATGCTCATTTTGCAGAAAAAATCTACACATTCAAAAGACACACTCTCTGTAATGCAGGCCAATTTGCAAATTGTACATGCCTCACTCCTACAGGAAAGAAAACCCTATTTTTTGTCCCATTTACATTTGTGCTTATGACTGTGCGTGTGTGTGTGCGTGTGTGTGTGTGTGTGTGTGTGTGTGTGTGTGTGTGTGTGTGTGTGTGTGTGTGTTTTGATTCTGGCATTGGCACCGTTGGTCAGGTGGGTTCAGAGAAGGGTGGCAGAATGGAAAACAGTGAGTGGCCACTCCTCATGGTTAACCAATATGGCATCTACACAGACTAGATAGGGCTGAGCCATGGTTAACCAATATGGCCACCTTAGAGGACACAGGTGTTGGAGCCAAATTGATAAGAATCAACGACACCAAAGAAGAAAATAGCTTGTAAATAGGGAATATGCTGTGATTGATTTGCACAGAACATGGCAAGCTGAAGTGTGCTCAAATTGAGTTAAAATGTAGTTGTTACTACAATGTAGTAAGTGCTAGAATGCATGTAAAGACTTGTTTGCAGTGCTGTATGGGTGTGGTATTGGGTCATTAGTTAAGGTTGGTGTCACGCAAGTTGGTGGAGTTTCCAGCCCTGTAAGCCAATCAAAATGGCGGATGTTTAATGGCCATCTTGCATGTGCAGGCACATAGCTAAAATATGCAGCCATGATAATAGAAAAGTATGATAATCACACAACTCACTAATCTTAATGAAAGGAGACTTATTACGGTGGCTCTCCACGCTATGAAACTAGTTCTGACTGCTGCAGTCATTAGATGAGTAATGGTGCTTAAATTCAGAATAATGACGGTGTTACAGATAAATCACAATGAAAACAATGGTAAACAGTCATTGTTCTTCAAAAGGAACCTTATCTGTGACCTATATATGCAGTAACACAGCAAAATCTTCCTTTTGGAACGAAAACAAGGTCTTGACAGTGTTCAGGGCGTTAGTTTAACATCTCTGACTGCCATGTTTGCCAGCAACGCTCTGAATGGGATGATTGCTGTGTATTGTATGGGACGAAGGCAGTGTCTTCTGCACCCAGTGCCTCGCCAGCATTCACTGTTATGGAAACTCATTATGAGAATGTGCAAATGTGGGTCAGGAAAAGGTTTCACTCCCCTGCAGATGAGAAAATATCTGAAAATTATGCAGAGAAGCAACAAAAAGAGAGAGAGAAACCAACTTTCCAAATGTTGTAGGGATGGTGCTGAGATACAGAATGTTATAGGGATGGTGCTGAGATACAGAATGTTATAGGGATGGTGCTGAGATACAAAATGTTATAGGGATGGTGCTGAGATACAGAATGTTATAGGGATGGTGCTGAGATACAGAATGTTATAGGGATGGTGCTGAGATACAGAATGTTATAGGGATGGTGCTGAGATACAGAATGTTATAGGGATGGTGCTGAGATACAAAATGTTATAGGGATGGTGCTGAGATACAAAATGTTATAAGGATGGTGCTGAGATACAAAATGTTATAGGGATGGTGCTGAGATACAGAAGCAAGACGGCTGGAATCAGGTCGTCAGTGAGAGAAGCTCCAACTGCTTAATATTTCTACTCTTTTTAAATGTGTTAATTTACCTTGTGTGTGTGTTTGTGTATGTGTATGTGTATGTGTTTGCGTGAGTGTGTGTATGTGTTTGTGTGCATGTATGTGTATGTGTTTGTGTGCATGTATGTGTATGTGTTTGTGCGCATATATATGTGTGCGTGTGTGTGTCTGTATGTGTGCGGGTGTGCGTGTGTGCGTGCGTGTGTCTCTGTGTGTGTGTGGGCATGTGCGTGTGTGTGTGCGTGTGTGTGTGTGTGTGCGTGTGTGTGTGCGTGTGTCTCTGTGTGTGTGGGGGCATGTGCGTGTGTGTGTGCATGTGCATGTGTGTGTGTGTGTGTGTAATGGGCGATGGGCTTGTGGCGATGAGGTGATGGAGATGAGGTGTAAAGTGTTGCCATGGAAAATAGAGACTTCCCATACTGGCTTAATGGCACACTGAGTTTAATTAGGCCTCTAATGTATACACCGACGATAGCTCAGAAATGCATGAGGTGGCACACACACACAGCCTGCCAGAAGAACAGTAACATCAATGGTAATATACATGACATGAGTTCCACTTGGAGGTTTCACTTGTATTTCCGTGAGTTTACCTGTCAAGGGAAATCATTTTCTCCTCAGTGTGTTTATCAGTGCTCATTCTAACCAGGAGCACAACTGCAGTGACACGTATCAAAAGCAGTGGGCAATTGCTGTGGAAGTGTTGAATCTCTCCTATCTTAGGGAATCGATTGTCAGCTCTCCTTATATCAGAGGGAGTGAGCTATAGCTTTACAGTGATTGCTACACTGTAGCAAGTGATATTATGAATACCAGTACAATCACTTGACAAACATCTCTTCAACTCTGAGTTCTGTCTGTTCCAATGCTGCCATAGAAACCTAAGTAGCCATGAGTGGCAACAAAAAGCCCAGGCCCAAAAAGGCAGTATTTGTTCTTACTTCAGATATTTCCTTGTGAATATCTACCTGTAATTCACAGAGTCATCATCTGTTCATAGTTGAAGTATTCTTCATGATGATGCATGTGCTTACGTATTACCCACGATGTTACAAGCACCAGAACAAACATGTGTAACGTGTTTTTTTATTAAACGTAATTGCATGATATATATAATAGACTCTGGGCTGTGGTCCAGTGGAAAGCCTCAGGCCGGTGGACACGCCAGACGATGGCTAATGATCGGAAAAGGGCCACTGAGCCACTGGGCTGTCACAATTACGCGTCCGCAGCCGAGACGCTGGGAGGAATGTTTCCAGTCGGCAAACCCCCATGTTCAAATCAATCAGAGATGAGAAGGAGGGGAGGGGGTGGAGAGGGCCATGAAGCTGATTGAGATGATGATGATTATGATGGTGGCGATGATGATGTTCTTTTCCAGCCAATGCAGATTGTTGGAAACTTTGGTGCCCTGGAATTCCACTTCAGTATGGGTTCATCCATGATCGTTTACTTTTGTCTAATTGGAAGTCGTTTGGAAAGGATGGAAGGACCCAGTAGGGAGAATTAATCAGGGATTTAGACAGTTATGTCGAGTGGAACAATGTGAAGAGTCTCTGAGTTATGAGGTGAGATGGAGATAGCTTTCGCCTCTCCAAAGGCCATTTCTGTTTATGGGCAAGAATCAAAGAATTTGAAACAGAACATGAAAATGAAATTGAAGCTTCTTTTCTAGAAAAATGCACTGATGAATCACATTTCTGGTCAGTGTCGAGGGGAAAACATTAGTCAGAAACTAGAAAAACTGTTGTTCCATGCTGTTTTAATGTTCAATATAATGGATTTGCATAGCTTTCCATTTTCATAGGTTGTTTGAGACTGACTGAGGTATTTGGCTGTGGTGGCCTTGTCCCTGGTGTACTGAGAGTATTTCAGTGAAAATAAAAGCATGATTTCCATTTAGTTCAGACATTTTTAAATGTTGTACATGGGGAGGATGATTGTGGTACTGTAGTCCTGGTTGTCCTTACTTTTGCAACGACAAATTAAGTTGAATCTAATCTAATCTTGTGTATTGAGTCTAATCTAATCTTGTGCCCATTTCTTTCTTCTGGCCATCAGGTCAGCTCTTGGGTCCAATGCAAGTGTTACCGAAGCATTAGACAATTATAAGAACCAAGTGGATGTAAAGGAAAAAGTATGAGATCCTAGCAGTGACAGAAGCCCATGTGCAGCATAGCGCACGCCTCAGGAGGAGGTAAAGAGGTTATTTTATAAGTCTCACTTAACTTGACACAGCGTCTCTGTGATGGAGCTGGGGCTTGGCCACTCTTTTCGCCACTGTTATTTTGCGTCGTCATGGTAACCAGTAATACACCAGCTGCATCAGCCTGTTTTTTCCCTAAACGGTGGCAGCATTTTGGTATTACTAAAAGTTCTGACTCCATGTTAAGATAGATTGTTTGTTTGTTTATTTATTTTTGTTTGTTTGTTTTGCTTGTGCTTCAGTGGTTCATTTCTGTCATTGATGATGTAAGCTGATCTAGAGTGTGTCGGTGCAGTTTCCACAGCTGCCCTAGTCTGATGAGCTTCCAAGTGGGCTTCCATGTTTGTATAAATAATGAAAAGCTGTTTCTGTTCCAAGTGCTGTTAATCCTGGCTGCAATGCTTCCCTTACATTCATTAAACAAACCCATGTGGAGGACATAGACTTTCTTTCTTTCCCTTTCTTTCTCTCTCTCTCTCCCTCTCTCTTTCTCTCTGTCTTGTCTTCTTCCTTCCTTTTCTTTCTGTCCTCTTTTCTTACTGTAAAATGCAAACACCCTTCAGAATTTTATTTTTGATTGCTATTACACACACACACACACACACACACACACACACACACACACACACACACTCACATGGACATAGACACGTACACACACACACACACACACACACACACACACACACACACACACACACACGGACATGGACACGTACACTCATACACACACGCACATGGACATGCACACACACACACACACACACCTTTTACTTCGACGCCTTTTACGCCTTTTGATTATCATTTTCATGCTGCTCACTTTTCTTCTCTCTCTCTGTCTCTCTCTCTCCTTCTCTCACACTCTGCTGTGTTGAGTTTTCTAAAGGGCTGTTTATGCCTTTCTAGGTCAGTGGCACTCTGCTTGCATGTGATGTTCCTGTAGTCCTCTGCTAATGCTGCCTTGGTGCTGAGGCAGAGGTGCTAATAGAGGATGTCTAACACATTTCCCTCATTTTGCTCTCAATTGAATGGGTTGATAGGCATTAATATCACACCCCTGACTAATTATGGCAAACAACATATTGGCAAATATCCTTCAGGCTAAACATATGTCAACTGAATAGCCTGAATAGCCATTTTAAAACAAATAACAAACACAGGTGAAGTCAGGTGGTGATTATAGTTTGTTCATGCCACAGAGAGGTTTTGTTGAAATAATTAAGTTGCTGTTACTCTGCTTGGTTGAGTGGAAATACCTGTTGAGTGTGTCCTGACAATTTTTCAGGTCTGAGGTCTCAAATATACAGTAGATGCATGTCCACAGCATCTGTTTCCATGTCACGGCATGATTACAGTCAGCCCAATAGCTGAGGTTTGTCTTCTTCTTGTCCTATTTCTTCCTGTGAGTGAGACCTGAGCAAGAGACACAGTTTCATAAAGACCACATGTCACCACATTAAAAGACAAATACGGGAACACTGAACACAAGAGGAATAATGATTTATGATAAAGAATATAAAGCAAAAAAGAACAAAGGGCATGTTTTTTTATGATAGGTATGGTTGCAGTAAACTGTAAACAGCAAAAGTCAGAATTTTTTTGGGATGTCTTAGATTTTTTGTTTGTCAGTTTAGTGTCCTATTTTTGAAGCCCACTGATATACAGTAAACTACTTGTGATGTATACCCTCTGTGTTTCTTTTGAAGTGTCCTGCCTATGCTTATGGCACTGGAGTCAAAGAAAATAGGGCTCATGAACAGAAGCCACTGGAGCACACAAGAATAGAAATCTCTTTCCAGTGAAAACCGACCTTTGCTCCAGTCTATGGGGGTGAATGGAGCACAAACCCGGGGCCAATGAATTAGGAGTTATGTGCCTTGACAAGTTTGCCCATAGCCAGACCGAAACTAGCCATTTTTTCATTGGAGGGGATTCACCTTGTAGCTCCTACCAGTCCCTCCTCGTTACATTACTTGAGCTTCATTTCAACAAACTTCATGGTCAGTACATGGCAATGGCATTGCCGTTTCCCGCAGAGCTGTGGTCAGTAGCAAACAAGGCCTTTCGAGGGAGCAAGTGCGCCCAAATCTTGCCAGGAAAATGCACAACCACTGCACTTCGGAAAACCTCAAGAACCTTAATTTTCACAGGTGTTTCCGCTTGCGAACAGGGTTTAGCTTTTCTGGTCACTGCCAGTGTTAAGAGTGGTCAAACAGCTGTGCACGATAGCTGAAAGAACTGGCTAGCCATTGCAGGAAAACTAAGAAATCTGTGTCTTGCTGAGCTTAGATGTTAGCATCTCCTCACAATGAGATTCAGTGTTTCTTAAAGAGAGTTAGTGTTCAGTTTTTTGCTGTCAGACTGGTTTTCTGCACTCAGGTAGCTTTTTGTCACTTTGTGCAGAATATGCAGTAGAAACAATTTTAGAATGGAGCACAAACCCGGGGCCAATGAAGGAAGCTGTGAATTTAAGAAGGGATAAAAGAAGTAATCTTGAAGTTTACACAGAGAACACAATATATTGCAGATGTATAACACATACATACTCTCACACATATGTACACAGACACAGTTTACATACAAAGAAATGAACACACACTCACACCGTTATGCTGTATTTAAAATGCAAAGCTTTTCCTTATACCCCATAACACTTTGGTAATATAACTGTTACGTTCCAGGCTAAATTCTGCTTTTTGAACGTGTATGACTCCCAGTAAGTATCTGTTTCCTCATAGTATTTGAAGCAATAAGGACAAGCAAAAGATGGAATCCTTAGAATTGCCACCTCCTTTTTCCGGCTTGTTTTTCTTGTTTGTTTAATTGTTAGGTCCTCAGTTGTTTTTGTTGGTCAACAATATACAATTACAGCGCCTGAGCCACTAAATTATAAATTAGGACAAGGAAGACTGCTGCCATGATGGCACCTGGCCAGCTCCTGTCACATCGCTGTGCAGAGAAACCACTTATCAATATTCACAGATTATGAGATCCTGCTGAACTAGTCACCTGTGGGAAGTGGCGTCTGCCTCTCAGGGAGCAGAAGATGGGGGATGGTGATAATTTTGCAACTGAGAAGTCTGTTTCTCTGGATGGCTTTTGAGCCCTGGATGGCTTTTGAGCCCTGAGTTATCTCACATTACGGAAATATTCCGTAATATTTTTTCTTTCACTTGCAATGGAAATTTTTCTGTTTCAGCTTGTAGTCACAGAGAATAAAACATAAAATGTTCTAATTAAGATTGCATTGTTTGCAAGCCTCAAATGTTTATTTTCATCTGCCAGTAACCACGTTAAAGAGTTATATTTTCAGGGGTGTACAAAGGCTGCTGCAAAACTCAGGGTCACTTTATTGCTGTGTTATGCTACTGACGTTTTCACTGTTTGGCAGTGTTATGTTATATGTGGTGTTCTGAGAGCTTCCTCACATGTGAGAAGGTCAACATGATGAAACTAGACCTGCATGTACTCAATATGAAGTAGCGCAAGTAATTCATTAATTTAGTTCTGTCTAATTTTAGTGCCGTCTTTGCTGAGCCCTTCATGAAGCATGTGGTGAGAGTTATAAACATGCTCTGGGCACTACTACTGTATACTCTCCACTTTGTGTAACACTACGGCCAACCTTTTATGCTTAGTGTGCACCAGAGGCCTTTGCACTTAACTTGATGAAAAAAGCAGCTGCCTATGGGAGATCTACTTATGAAAAGTCCTTGTGATTATGTTTGATCATTGTACTGTAGCCAAGATGAATAACTGGCCCTTACTTTGTATTGATCAGTTTCAGGTCACGAGAAGTACAATATTACCAGAATTAATCAACTGTCAATGAAGGCAATGAATTGGAGTGGGGGAGAGATTAATTAGTGAATGCAATAGTAGCCTTTTTTGACAGATTGATTAAAAATAATGTGGTCTCATACTTTCCATTAATGCCATAGCAGTTGAAGTGGCAACTTTTTGAACCCAATAGCCAATGGAAAATTGTCCACTCTATTCCTAAACCAACTCTGTTTTTATCTTTTTCTCTCTTTTCTCACAGGTCCTCATGACTCTGTTGAAGATCTCAGGAGTTAGTCTGGTCATCAGATCAACCTTCAAGGCTAACCCAGGCAGCAGATTGTCAGTGCACTAGACGCAGCTGCTAAGCTCAATCACAAGCGCAGTGGTGTCAGACCCCCTTCCCCCCTGCACAGTGGCTAACGGTTAGCTTGGCTAGGTGGCAGCGACTAAAAGTTAGCCTGCTAGCCAGCAGAGGTCTGGGGGAGGAGATACAGATCACTGTTTCCAGGCGAGTGCCAGCACAGCCAGCGTGAATGGCATACGCTAGCCTTAACCAAGAGACTGGATGGGAGAGGGCGTGAGCATGGACAATCTTAGCGAGTTTGGTGGCCTTTGTCCGTCTGGCCGGCGGGAATGGGAGTGAGTATCAGAAGTTGGAGAAGTGTGTTCAGTAAAACTGGATTACAAAGAAATGTTGCTTCAACAGTTCTTCTTTAGACTACTAAACCTATTGATGTGTAAATAAATACCATGAGAACACTTTAGGTTATGATAGGGTTAGATCCTACCAGCATACCTTCAGTGATATGGAGAAAGTCAGGATCTGTACTATCCTCAAAAGGCTTACAAGTAAGCAATCATTCCCATGTAGCATTCTGTGAATGTCTTTCTTAACTTTCTAAACCTTGAAGATTGTACTGGAATTTCCCCACCAAAAATGCAAAATGCACTGTAGATTTGACTGTATGGAACACAAGAGGAAACTCATTCATGTATCTTTTTCATAGCACCAGCAGCTGTGTGGATGATCTTATGGATGAAGATGAAAAAGACAGAGCAAAAAGGTTTGAATATTTCTTCATGAGTGTATGCACTGACTTATGTATGTGTTCCTGATGGTCCATGTTGGAGCAGAATACAGCTGACATAACTGGTCACTGGTTTAATTCTTTAAGGAAATGCTACTTAAGAACAGTACTTAAGGATTTGTATCTTGTTACTTCCCACCTCTGCACACAATAAATACATATGTACAGGGGTGCAGCTGTGGGGGCCCAGCACTGACAGGGGGTCCCCAGAGAGCCCCCACAATAATACTATATATTATCAGGGGGCCCACATTTTCTAGCAGCACCCCTGCATATGTATACATCCTTTAAACACTAATTAATCAATTCTGGCACACATAATTTAGGTGAATAATTCCTTCATTCCTAGTTATAAATGACCTAAACATGCACTAGCATTTATTTTATGAAGTAATTTGTTCTCTATTTCCATGAATCAATGTGCCAATAAGTTATTAGGTGACTGTTTACCCGCTGTGTGTGTTTGTATGGGTAGGTGTGTTGCTGGTTTGTTTTCTGTTGGAGTGTCCTTATGACAAAGGATCTGTTCTGTGGGTCTTATTGGAGGTGTTTAGCACTTGAAGTGTAGTGTCTCTTTCATTACTTAAAAAGAAAAGTGTCTCTGCCCATTCCACACATAGCACAATAGGCCACCCTTATGAAAGCTGACGAAAAGGTAGTCTTATCTCAGCCCACCTCAGAAATAGTGCAGAGAGAGAGAGAGAGAGAGAGAGAGAGAGAGAGAGAGAGAGAGAGAGAGAGGTGGGGTGACGAGCATAATCAGACAAATCTGTCGGCAAGCAACAAAGTTAAGATCGGTAGACATCTCTGAGCAGCAGCAGCATGCTGGCTTAGTGTGGGGTAGACTTTTTAATCAGCTTTGACTCAGGTGGTCAGCTGCAAGGGCTGGCCTAAAGTATACTAACCAGAGGCCACTGCTTATCATCGTTAAGAAGTGACAGCCTCACCTCACCAGGCCAAGTGCTATGATAGGTCATCACACTATTTAAACTCGCTCTTGTTTCCATGGTAGAAACATGTCTTGGCATACATGTATACTGTCATAAAAGGTCATTCCCAGAGTGTGTGTTCAGTGATGTGAGCGATGTTAAAGTATCTATCTAAAAAAAAAACTTGAATTTCCCCTTGGGGATCAATAAAGTATCTATCTATCTATCTATCTATCTATCTACAGTATATATCTCTTAACACTATTACCATTAATGATCATGTTAGCTCTCTAAAGGTAGGATATTCAGATACCTAGTAAGCATAGGACATGGCCTATGTTACAGTTCTGAGAGCTGTGACAGATGTGACTGGTCTATGACAACGTGATTATGAACTGGCAACGTCAGTCTGACAATGCATGGTTTAAGTAAACAATTGCCTCCGCCCAATCAGCTGCACTTCAGGGCAATATCCTCCTTCCACTGCTGTATGTCTGCCTCTTGTCTGTCTTCTGATCTTCCTCTTCTCCTTTTCCTTTCTGGACAGAGCGTCGCGTAACAAGTCGGAGAAGAAGCGCAGAGACCAGTTCAATGTGCTCATTAAGGAGCTGTGCACAATGCTGCAGGGGCAGGGCCATCCTCGCAAGATGGACAAGTCCACCATCCTGCAGCGGACCATCGACTTCCTCCAGAAACAGAAAGGTGGGGGTGTGAGGCTAAAGGTGGGGTCAGGGTGGGAGAAGGTGGTCAGGGTGGGAGAAGTTGGACAAATGTGAAGGCAAATGTGCTGTGTGTTCCCATGTAAGACTGAATGCAAATGCCAAACTTTGTGCCAGCATAAATTTACTTCAGACAGTGAACTAATTTGCTGTTGCCCACTTAAACCAGTCTGTAGGGCAGTAATGTTTTGAGACAACTCTAGACCATCATTGTGAAGGCTCTTAGAAAATTGTCAGAGCTATTTCCTAAAAAAAGAACAGATTGCTATGTCTGGACCACCGTTATGTCTGGAGACGTCCATATGTACATTTGGTATTTATGGTAGCAATTACATTTTCAGCAAAAGTGATTCAAATTGGAAGGTGCAGTGTTGTTCTCTGTTTGAGAGATGAGTTGTAGAAAACAGAAAACCAGTGGGTATAGCCCCATCACTGGCAGATTTGCTCCAGATGGGCTGAAGTTGGGTCCAGATGTGTTGTTGTGTTCCAAAAGTGAGATCACTGGTCCAGTTAGTGGTCCAGTCCATCAGTAACAGTGATCAGATCAGTGAAGGTCATCCTTACTGATTATCTGATTTGTGCACGGCTGAGTGGGAATCAATTGAAGCTGTCAAGAGATTTGAGTGTGGGCATGGAGACATCCCTATTTACACTACGTTTTGTAATCGTTTTCCCCCCTATCACCCTTCTCTTCTCTCCTCTTCTCTTCTCTTCTCCAGAGATCACTGCTCAAACAGAATCATGTGAAATCAGACAAGACTGGAAACCTTCATTTCTTAGCAATGAGGAGTTCACCCAGTTGATGCTGGAGGTAAAATACATTACAAAGTACATCAACAACAATACTATGCGTCTCTGCAACAGCAGTTCCTGTGCCAGTTTAAACTGTGAAATTGATGCCTTTCCAGACACATGGTGACGCAAAAAGCAGTGTGACTTAAATGTCAAATGCTGCCTAACTGAAGGCAACACAAAAAGGAGATTTTACTCCTGTGATGCACTCTGATCCAATATGGAAAGTAAATAATGTGGAATTGTAATTGTTTACTTTATGGAGAAAGAGAAGTATACTTTGGGCAACTACCAGTAGTCAAAGCAAATACACAAAGCCTGAAACTGAGCTTGTGCGTCCATATCATAACTGACTTCTTCTGTTCTGGATGTTATGGGGGCTTAGTAATGTATTAATTGTATACTGGATCAACGTTGAAATAGTGTGATTAATAATGTTACCTGAAAACGTTGCGTTTTAACAATGTGCCACAGTCAAATGTGAAGAAGGTATGCATAGAATAAAGCTTTAACTGGTTTCTGATTGTTTAATATAATTTCATATGTATATGTGCTCATCATACCATGACAGTATGCCACAGTTGACCACCATGCTGAGTTTACAGTTGTGATATCACACACACACACATACAAACACACACACACACACACACACACACACACACACACACACACACACACACACACACACACACACACACACACACACACACACACAGGTGTGTGCTGGGTTTTACCCTCAGGCAAATAATATTCACACGGGTGTTTACTTAGATGTCTGCTCAGATGCTGGTTTAGTGCACATTAAGTGAACCACAATGGAGTTATATTGGTGCCCAGGGGCTATAACCTCAGCAGTACAAATATAGTTGGACCGTTATAGTCCAGTTTAACCGTTCTCTCCCTCACACTCCCTCTTCTCTTATGGGTGTTTCTATCAAGTCTGTACATGACTACATTAGCGATACGTCTCATGTGCGTGCGTGTGTGTGTGTGTGTGTGTGTGTGTGTGTGTGTGTGTGTGTGTGTGTGTGTGTGTGTGTTCATGTCCATCTAACAGGCTTTAGATGGTTTCCTCATTGCACTCACCACAGATGGGAACATCGTCTACGTGTCTGATAGTGTATCTTCATTAATTGGCCATTTACCGGTAAGCACCAACATTTTTTTTTTATGTTGGTAAGAAGATTATGAGTGAATGAATACATGTACAACCTTTGTGGAGGTTTGTTGATGTGTCAGTTTTTGTCAGTTGCTGTAGATCATCAAAAATAAGTCCTGACCATGATAAGTGTTCAGTGGTAGAAATGCAACGTTGACGTCTAACACAGCATATAAGTCTTATGACCTTTGTGCTGTATCTCAGCCAAACTTGAATGTATTCTAGTGTAAACAAAGAAGTATTTGAATAGCGAGCTAAGAAAGGAGACACTTAATTCACTATTAGTCTGTCACACAATTGACTTGGGGTTTCAAATTATATTCAATTTGGTCACCAAATCCATATCATTCCCTGAAGATAGATCCATGCCGTTTCTTTAATAGCCGACTCATATTGAATTCAAATAAGATCTCACATGACTCCCATAAAATTAATTCTAGGTCTTTCTTTACAAATGAGGTGCCTGTTGCAGTCTTGCAGATATCATTTGCCATTCTATTGGTTCGCGTCTTGACGGAGATAATTCTGTGGTCACATGAATGTGCTTAAGAACTGTACCAGAATATCCTGCTTTTGGGAATGTGGGGGATCAGAGAGCACTTCTCTGCACTCTCACACCCACCGGCTTTTGTCTGTGGAACCTAGCATAGGTGAGGGCTCTTTTTCTGTGCTGGGTCAGTCATAGCATATTTGTTTAAGCGGTTCCTTGCGGTTAGTGTGCTTATCATAGGGATTGTTGATGTTCAGGTGTACTGTTGTGTGTACATTTTGCACGTGTGCTATGGTCTGTTGTATAAGCCGTTTTCCTCATAACAAAAGATGACCTAGCAACAGCAGTCATTTATGGTAACCCTTTATTCTCCTGTAGTGACGGCTACAGATGGAATGGATAGATTGTGGTGTGGCCTTTGAGTCTGCTGATGCATCATGGTTATTGTAGTTCCTTGGTGTGTTTTGTGGCCTGTTGGTGAGCGTGGTCAGTGATGCTGCGGTGTGCTCTGTTTTGTTCCAGTCAGATATGGTGGACCAAAACATTCTGAACTTCCTCCCGGAGCGGGAGCATGCCGAGGTCTACAAGTTGCTTTCCTCACACATGCTCATGACAGACCCCATTGCTGCAGATTTCCTTGATGGTGAGTGGTCCATGATCACACACACACACACACATAGACACACACACACATCATACCCAAACACACCATATGCTAAATACTCATACGGTTGGGACGTGTCCATACAAACACATTTGCTGCTACCACCACACATTTTTCCTTGGTCTTGTTGTCACCACTCTGTCATAACCTGAGGCTTATGTCTTTAGCATCTATCCGCTCTCTATCTGCTGAATAGTACATGGCTAAGGGGAAACATCTTTTTGTGTAGTCTTAATACACTGGCTGATGTAGAATATATAGTACTCAGAGGTTACATTTTCACTCTCTTTTTTTCTTCTGTCTTTCTTGCATTTGCTTCAATCTGTATGTAGCAGCAGCAGCTCCAATATGAAGATCGTCATGTTCTTTTTAGGACAATTTCTTTCGAGCCTCTTCCTCCCCCCTCTCTCTTCTTTTTTTCTCTTCAGGGCCGGTTCCTGCTGTAAGGTTATTAATAGGACTTTACAATACTCCAGGCCTCCATTTCCGCCCATAAGCCAAGCTCAGGCTTTTATTTCATTTAGTGCACTGGGACAGTGAGTCAGGAACCACCACTGACCTTTCTTGCCGTTTGATGTCAGCTTTTTTCATTTACTTTTATTTATAAGCAACGTCCTCATGAATTAAGCATCAAACGGCTCCCTTGGGTCGACATCGCCTCTCAGAGCTGTGTTTAACTCCACAAACACGTAGAGGCTGGTGCAGAATAGCAGTAGCAATAGCATGATGTACACACACACACACACACACACACACACTCTCTCATTGGGTTCACATACAGTCATATGCATTGAGACCCTTAAAACTCTATGCATACAGATGTACACACACACACACACACACACACACACACACACACACACACACACTTAACTTTACATAATCATGCATAACTTTGCATCTACACTCCACAACCTCATGGTTGCTCACACTTGAGAGACAATCTCCATGAAGTAGTCTTCCACCCCACCCTATCTCACTCCACCCCACCCCACCCCATCTCACTCCACCTCAGCCTACACCACCCCACCCCACCCCATCTCACTCCACCTCAGCCTACACCACCCCACCCCACCCCACCCTATCTCACTCCACCTCAGCCTACACCACCCCACCCCACCCCACCCCATCTCACTCCACCTCAGCCTACACCACCCCACCCCACCCCACCCCATCTCACTCCACCTCAGCCTACACCACCCCACCCCACCCCACCCCATCTCACTCCACCTCAGCCTACACCACCCCACCCCACCCCACCCTATCTCACTCCACCTCAGCCTACACCACCCCACCCCACCCCACCCCATCTCACTCCACCTCAGCCTACACCACCCCACCCCACCCCACCCCACCCCACCCTATCTCACTCCACCTCAGCCTACACCACCCCACCCCACTCCACCCTATCTCACTCCACCTCAGCCTACACCACCCCACCCCACCCCACTCCACCTCAGCCTACACCAGCGCTTTTGGACTCTCCTGAGAAACCCCCGTCCTTTCCTGGGAATGTCCCATGTCTCCCTGCGCTGCATCCTGTCCCTCATCCGTCCATCCCGCGTCGCCTTCCAGGACCCCGGACATGTTGTGGGTAAATTTAGAGCACCTTGCCCGATGTGGCTTGCCTTTATTGGATTGCTGACCGAGCGCGGTGCTATGATTGGGCCTCTGACTAATTTTAGTGGCTGGCTGGTTGTCCGGCACGGCAGCGCCAGGTAATCTCTGTTATGGTGGCTACGGTAATCCAGACTACAGTGCTGACCCTATCAAGAGGCTCAGGGCTGACCTTAATCTCTCCGCCCCTCTACAATGGTTCTCCTCTGATAGAGCCAGAGAGATTTTATAATGACAGTTTTTTTGCTTTTTTTATATGTAGCATGAAGAATAAACTTACACTCCCAAAGAAGACAAGTGTTTTATTTATTGCACATGCAATCTATCTGCATATAACTTAGTGTCATTGGATTTTGTTACTTCACAGTTATGGTTCTTTGTTCATTTCCAGAAATGTTGTTGAAGTTTTTTATGATCATCTAAGTCAGGGGTTTTTAACTGATTGTGAACCAGGGACCACCAAAACTAATTACGCAATCCCAGGACCACCACTGAATAAAAATACTGATTCCCACATTGAAACTACATTACTGAATGCATGGTCAGGGACCACCAGCAATATCCGCGGACCACTGGTTGAAAACCCCTGATCTAAGTAGTTGGATGAGGATATGTGTTTTATGTCTATTGGGATATCAGTTCTGCAGACGCAGATGATTTATACAGTGTTTCATCTATATGGCTTTACGACAGGAAATCCCTCTAAAGAAGAGGCTGAATTAAAGATAGAGAGATGTTTGATTGTATCATATTATTGTATTATGGAAAACTTTTAAATAAAGTGTTAAAAAAAAAGATAGAGAGATGAAGAGAGAAGGAGAAACAGAGTGAGGACAGCAGGAAAAATAGAGAGACTGACAGAGAGATGGTGGGGGGTGTAATGGGTGAAGGAGAAAGAGAGCCAATATCACCAATCTATGCCAGGGTGAGAGAGTAGTGCACAGCAGAGGAATTCCAAAAGCAAACATAATAATAATAATAATAATAGGTAACACTTTATTTTAATGTGTTGCTGTTACAGTGTACCTACCTAATTAGGTACAGTGGTACAACCTGTGTAACAACATGTACTATCAGGTAATATCATTGTACTTGCATTATGTATTTGTGAGTACCTACATATGTTACATTGTAATATTGAGTGCTTTTACAAAACTTTGCCAATTTGCCTAAATTGTCATCAGAGGCAAAGACCTGACCTGAGACCTGCTGGATGGGGTAAATCTGGTCATGATAGATTTGATATACAAACCATTCTTAGCTCCAGTCAAGGCCTCATTGTCTTCAGTGTACAGTACATGTAACAGCTGTGCTGCTCCAACCTTGTTACTCTTTGATACAGTGGAATAAACCTATTAAGTGTACCAGTTAATTACTTACATGTACATATGACATGTATGTTGTGTCTTCGATGTCTTGGAACAGGTCTACTAATTCACTACATAGTACATATATCAACTGTGTTGGTACACACGCGCACACACACACACACACACACACACACACACACACACACATACACACACACACACACACACACACACACACACACACACACACACACACACACACACACACATACACACACACACACACACACACACACACACACACACACACACACACATACACACACACACACACACTCACACACACATACTGTGTGTACCACTGATCATCTGTGGCCTGTCAGTAGCACTCGCCACCTGTGAGTTAACTTCAGTGTTCTACCTTAATCTGACTCCTGATCCTGCTTCGTACCTTAACCCCTCATCCCTAATCTCATCTCGCAGTCTGATGGTGCAGGACAGGGGTCACTCTAATCTCCAGTTAAAACTTACCGCCTCTTGACAGCTGGCCCCAGAGAAATGAAAAGTGATCACACTCTGAGAAGATCACTAACACACCTACAGAAAAATGTTATGCATTATTTGGTTGTCAACTAATCTTGCCTCTTTGCTCTTCTCCCCCATACTGTGTTTCTCTCTCTCTCTCTCTCTCTCTCTCTCTATATATATATATATATATATATATCTGTCTCTCAGGTGAAACACACATTGAGTTTTGCTGTCACTTAGCCAGGGGAAATATTGACCCCAAGGAGCCTCCGACCTATGAGTATGTCAAATTCGTCGGAGATTTCAAGTTTCATAACAATGGTAGGTGTTTTATATGGTTGGATGAACATGTTTTTGGTTTTCTCAAATTGGAAAAGTGAACTCAGGACAGTGTCCAGGTACCTGTCTGTAGGAAATCTTTTGAGTGTTTTTTTTTTTCTCAGACGGAATTGGAAAAGACTTCCCTACCTGTAAAAACACTTCATGCTTTTGCGCGCGCGCGCGCGCGCGTGTGTGTGTGTATGTGTGTGTGTGTGTGTGTATTAATTTGTGTGTGAGAGATGCAAGGCTGCTGGAAAATGTGTGTTTGTGGAAGAGTTTTTTTTTTTCTTGCCCACTTGCTGGCCCCTGAGATCATTTCCATGTGTTTAATGTCAGCGACTTCCATTTCATTTGAATGTTCTAATGTCATTTGAAGGTCAGTGTTTGCCTGGCATGTCACCTTAGGTAATCACAGACTACCCTCTTCACACCCACCGCTCTCTCTCTCTCTCTCTCTCTCTCTCTCTCTCTCTCTCTCTCTCTCTCTCACACACACTCTGCTGGGGCTGCTGGTGTTTGGAATAACAGTTTCTGAGAGTTTGTGTGTCCGTCACTCCAGGCATATTGGTTTGATTTAAAAGGCTAGCAGTAATGGGACCTTGTGTTCTACAAGCTGAATAAACCAGATGCAAAGTGAAATTCAAAGACTCGTGGATTCAGACTGGAAGTTCCTATGAATTATAAATGCAGTGCGATGGCTTTCAAACTCAGGGTCCCATGTATGTTTCTGTGCAGTGCCTACGTCGTCGTGTAACGGCTTCGAGTTGACGTTCCCCAGGACCCTGCAGTCCACCCTGGAGGACCAGGTCTGCCTTGTGGCCACGGTGCGCCTTGTCACCCCACAATTCCTCAAGGTAATGCCCCCTCGCTCGCTACAGTACATCACCAGCCTCCTAATCTGCAGGATCACTTCCCCCGTTGCAGTTTGACAGTGTTCCAGTGAAAACTGATGAGTCACTGTATCTGATTCACTCCCACTAAATTCTCTGTGGTTTGTTTTTGAAAAAAAAAAAAAATCCTCCTCTAATGTATTTGTTTGTGTTTGTGTTTGTGTTGTGATTGCTGGTAATGGAACAGGACCTGTGCAATGTTGAAGACCCATGCGATGAGTTCACGTCCAGACACAGCCTGGAGTGGAAGTTCCTTTTTTTAGACCACAGGTGAGAATCCACAGCTATGTCCCATGTTTTATCAGACCGCTGAATAAAGTTCACGGGGGATGCTTAACAAATTAATTGATCGAACAGTTTTCATGAAATTATTTGCAAAATTATTTGAAAGTACTTAGTGCACACATAGGTTCACTTCAAAGGATTTACTCGCAGTCACAGTGATAAAAGCTTTCCTGCTTTGTCAGCTGATTGAGTGAGTGAATAAATCTAAACGACATGTAAAACAACATTTTCTGTAGCTTTATGTACGCTCCTAACCTGATGGAGGTTCTGCTCAGAGGTCAAGCCCATGCGGTATGACAGCTGTCCTTTCCTCGTGTCAGCCATCTTTACATAGGACTCCCTGTGCCAGTGGTCACATTGGCCTGTCTCAGCTTACTGGGCCACAGAACCTGTCATGTTTGTGATACCATTCCCAATGTCCTTAGAGAGGGTCGTGATTATGCAAGATACATAAGTGTGTGTGTGTGCGCGCATGCGTGCTAACCAGGTCTTCAGTTTGGAAACTGGACGTCCTGTCCTCAGAGGGGTCTAAATATGGACACCAGTGTAACCCTGCCAAACTCTCTCCATAGTCCTAGAATCACACACACACACACACACACACACACACACACACACACACACACACACACACACTTCTTAGGATTGTACATTGCACAGCCATGAATGAAACTTCACAGGGGAGTCCAACTTGTGTCATCATCTCTAATCTCTTCTTCAAATCCTTCCATTAACACTTGCTCTGAAGTAAGCGTCCACACATTCTCCTCATCTTTCTCTCCCCCCCTCTCTCTCTCTGTTAGACTGCCTCTCATTCTTTCTGTCTCCCATCTGTCTTTCCCTTCCTCTTCCACATCAATCTAAACTCTCTCCTCTTTTTCTCTACTTCTTTCTTTCTTCCTGTCTTTTCCTCATGTCTTTCTTGCTTGTTACTTATTGCTCTCTAATGCCAAATCTGTGTTTGTTGCACACTCACCGCATCAACCAAATGCACAGAACATAACCTTTCACATAGATAGTTTAATTCTTCATTCTCTCTCTCTTTCTCTTTTACACAACACACAAACACACACACACGCGTGCACACACACACACACACACACACACACACACACACACACACACACACACACACACACACACACACATACACAGTATCATTTTGGCGAAAAAAACGTTTTATAGTACTGAGATACTGAGTAATGTGAGTAATGAAAATCTGGCAAACCTGGCGCTGCAGCTCTGGTGCCTTTGGCCCGGTGCCGCAGCAGGTTGGGCCAGATCCGCTCTGCAGTGGAGCGCTGCGCTGCCTGGGCTTGTTTCAGCTGATAAGGGTTACTAGGTCACTCAGTCAAAATGGCTGCACAGCCCAGCTGCTGCAAATCCCAGCAGTTGATGTAAAGTGCTGACTGAAATAACAGAATTGAAAGCAAATGTATGCATATACATTAATATATAATATATTTTATATACATTTTACACACATATATTATACTACACATATATACATACTGTATGTGCTCTCATATGTACTTTCCACATAGTAGATATACATATACCGTGTGTGCGTATATACATATTCATACATATTCTGTGACCATGCATTTTCTTATCTTATTGTTGAAAATCCTGTTTACCCTGAGACACCACTAAGTTGAAGGTTTGTTGAAGGAATCATAATTTATTTTGGTTATAATTGTTAATAAATGACTAAATGACAACAATCATGAAAGCATTGACAGGCCAGCTTGTCTTACCCTCTGTCTCTCTGTTGTTTTTTTTTGTTTTTTCTCCTGCAGAGCCTCTCCTATCATAGGCTATCTGCCATTTGAGGTCCTGGGCACCTCTGGCTATGATTACTATCATGTGGATGACCTGGAGCTCATAGCAGAATGTCATAAACATTGTGAGTCCCCCTTTTTATATCTCTGTTTGTCTGTATTTCTCTCTCACTCTCTCTCTCTTTCTTCTCCACCCACTCTGTATCTCCCTCTCGTTTTCTCATTCCCTATCTCTGCCCGCCTCTGTATCTTGTCTCTATCTTGTCATCTCTCTCTCTCTCTCTCTCTCTCTCTCTCTCTCTCTCTCTCTCTCTCTCTCTCTCTCTCCCTCTCTCTCTTTCCCTCTCTCACCCTCCTCCCATGTGTGTCTCTGCTTCTGCTGCTGCTATTTCAAACCATATGCCATCTGCTTCTCTCGCCACCTCTTTTCTCTCCCTGCCTCTCCTTCTCCTTCTCTCTTTTCTCTCCCTGCCTCCCTTTCTCCTTCTCCTTCTCTCTTTTCTCTCCCTGCCTCCCCCTCTCCTTCTCCTTCTCTCTTTTCTCTCCCTGCCTCCCTTTCTCCTTCTCTTTCTCTCTGGCTCTAGCTCTGTCTAACAATCTTCCTCTTCCTCTCTACACTGTCTAACATACTCTCTTACTCCCTCTCTCTCTATCTTCTCTCTCTCACTCCCTCTCTCTCTTTCTCTCTCCCACTCTCACTCCCTCTCTCGCTGCTCACTCTGTTTTTCCATTTTGCTGAAATAGGTCACTCACTTAACTGTAGTTACAGCACTCTTTCCATTCCAGCGGCATCAGCGAGCACTGGTGTATTGAGCTTATTCGTTACAGTGTGTGTATGTGTGTGTGTGTGTGTTTGTGTGTGTTTGTGTGTGTGTGTGTTTGTGTGTGTGTGTGTGTGTGTGTGTGTGTGTGTGTGTGTGTGTGTGTGAGAGAGAGAGAGAGAGAGAGTGTGTAAGTGAGAGAGAGAGAGAAAGAGAGAGAGAGAGTGTTGGAATACAAGTGGACACATAGATTAATTTCTCTGTGTTCTTTTCATTAAATTCAGGTGATATCTGAGCTTGCTTTGACTGGTCTACACTTTCCTGAATGAATATGTGTGTCACTTTTTGTGTCTGTTTGTTAGTTCATATGATTTCCCATTAGCTCAATGTGTGTCACAGTTGAATCATTATCAAAGCAGCCAGCCAGTGTATGAAAATGGTTAGTTTTGGATATATTGTGACTGTGTGTGTATATGTGTGTGTGTGTGTGTGTGTGTGTGTGTGTGTGTGTGTGTGTGTGTCTGTTTGCTCTCAAGTGATGCAGTTTGGGAAGGGTAAATCATGTTACTACCGGTTCCTCACGAAAGGCCAGCAATGGATCTGGCTCCAGACCCACTACTACATCACCTACCACCAGTGGAACTCCAAGCCAGAGTTCATTGTCTGCACACACGCTGTAGTCAGGTATGTACACACACACACACACACACACACACACACACACACACACACACAAACAAAGTTGTATGGGCCTAAGAGCTAGGCTATACTCTAGTTCCCCCTAGTGGAATGGAGTGGACACTGCCACTATAAAAAACATCTCTTCCTTGACAGGGAATTGTCTGAATCTTTAACATATCTTAATATACTGTATTTCTAATACCTGAAAACTGAAATCACAGTGACTAAGACAGTGCAGTACTGTTTTCAGACAGTACTGAACACACATACAACCTGTGTTCCGTCAGGATTTATTTGCCTATAGTGAGTACAGTGGGCTACACATTATCCCTTATGAAAGTCATGCTTATGTATGTATACATGTAATGTATGTAATAGCCTTGAAACATGTTTGGATTCATAGCAAATAGTGGCACAGCACATGACACAGAATACTGTGAACTTCCTTTTTCACCTCGCCATTGTATGCTGCATTTTTCTCTGATCTGTGTAAGTCAGATCACTTATTCTCTCTTCCCTCCTCTTCTGTCTTTTCCCTGAGTAGCTATGCTGAAGTGCGGGCAGAGAGGAGAAGGGAATTCGGACTTGAAGAGAGTTCCACTGTTATGGCTGCCTCTTCTATGAAGGTAACACACACACACACACACACACACACACACACACACACACACACACACACACAAGGAAGAAATACACCCACAGGCAATGCACTCAAAAAGACACAGCCACATAGCAATAAACACAGATATACTCACATGCAATCAATACATTTACACAAAAAGTATAGCTACTTTTATATCTTGTGTTTTCCTGACGTTCTTATTGGTAAATGACTCTGTTATTATTGTCGTTTTTGTTATTTTTGTTGTTGTTGTGGGACAGGGGCAGGAAGTCTACATGTGTCCCCCTTTGGATGCTCCGGCAGAGAGAATCAGTGGGGCCCACTCAGTGTCCTCTCACAGTTCCCGCAAGTCATCACACACGGCACTGTCAGACTCTGCCTGTGAGTCACACACACACACACACACACACACACGCACACACACACGGGCAAACGCACACATGTACACAGAGGCGGACATCCAGGGTTCAGAAAGTGAAAGTGCTGCCAAGTATTTGATCAAACCATTTAGTAAACCAGCTCATCCTAATTAGCAGCCAGGTAGATCAGATAATTAGTGATCAGTGTTAAGTGCACAGGTAGAAAGAATAAATGGCAGGACTTTTACTCTGTGGAACCGGGATGTCCGCCTCTGCATGTACACATAGTAGTAAATGCACACATGCACACATACTGGAATACCTTTTTCCATAACATTGTGAGCCCAATATCATATTACTGAATCATAAACTGAGCCCAATATCATCACACTGAATCTGATCCAATCCCAGACGTATAATCTTTTTTGTTTATTTTCAGCTAACTCTGTGTGCACGTCGTCAAGGAAATCAGCCTCCATTGGACCAGAAAAGGGTTCCAGCAGAATGTCACAAAGTGGCTCAAAGGTGAATAAACAACCCATCCACCCCCCCCCCCCCTCCTACCACCACCACCACACACACACACGCACACACCTACACACACCTGGCTTTGTGTAACCATATGTAGTGATTGTGCATGTGTTTATTCTACCCAATCCTATCCCTATGCTCTATATTTATGTCCTACGCTGCTGTGTGTGTGTGTGTGTGTGTGTGTGTGTGTGTGT
The DNA here is from genome assembly GCF_018492685.1 of Alosa sapidissima. NCBI lineage: Eukaryota > Metazoa > Chordata > Actinopteri > Clupeiformes > Clupeidae > Alosa > Alosa sapidissima. Next base: position 23,757,194 of record NC_055961.1, read on the forward strand.
GTGTGTGTGTGTTGTTGACCCAGGTGCTGATCCAGAGACAGGGCTCATCAGAGCTCCTCCCCCTTTCACCCTCCTGCAGTCAGCACTCCGTCATGGTTGGTCCCTCCTCCTCCTTCCCTCCCTCTCATCCTCCCTTTCTCTACCCCTCTCTCCTCCTCTGTGTTGCTCCTCGCGTCTACTCGCATCTATCATTTCCCACCTCCCTCCCTCTTTCCTTTCTTCTTATTCTCTCTTCCTTAGTTATCCCTTCCTTCTTTCTTCTTCTCCCCTCCCCTCCTTTTATCTTTTCTTCTCCCCTCTTCTCTTTTATCTTCTCTTCTCCTCTCTTCTCCTCTCTTTTCTTCTCTTCTCTTCTCTTCTCTTCTCTTCTCTTCTCTTCTCTTCTCCTACTGTGTCAATCCCTTACCTGTCAGTGACCTGTTAACATTCAATACTGAACTATGCTGTTTTTCCAAGCATGTCTGATCACCATACGCTTTGTTTCCTATCACACTATAGTTACTTGCCAGACCTACTGTTGCAATTATTGTGACGTTTGGTCTCCATTTGCATAAAGGGAGTGTTTTGTGATTGATGTACTGCAGCTTGTGTCTGATGTGTGCTGTGAACTCTGAACCTTCCCCTTTGACCCCTCTTCCCTGTGTGATGCAGCAGCAGCAGCAGTCGTCCATGTACGGGTTCCAGGAGCCACAGCTGGGGGTGATGCACCAGCTGAAGGAGCAGCTGGAGGAGAGGACGCGCATCTTGCAGGCCGACATCAAGACCCAGCAGCAGGAGCTGCACGACATTAAAGAGAAGCTACAGCTGGCAAACTTACAGGTATACACACACACACACACACACACACACACACACACACACACACACACACACACACCACACACACACACCCAAGTCCCTAGACATGCATACACAGTGGCAGAGGTTTGGCTGAGTATAGATATCCCAGTCTTTAGTGGTAGAGCCAAAAAAAAGCTCTACAAGCAACAGCAGTGGAACAACACTAATCATCGAAGTTCTGCTTTGGTCCCGCGCCCCCTTTTTAAGTGTATGTGTGTATCTAGCACAGAACTGTGAGCTTTTTGGTTTGTTATGTGGCCCTAGATGTTGCTACAGCAACCGCTCCACAGTGATTTCCCCTCGCCGCCGCCCCAGCAGCAGGGCCCGGGGCGGCCGTCTCAGCACGGCCAGTCGGGTGTGATCAGGCAGACCACAGGGCACCCCAAACCCCCCATGTGTGGACCTCACAGCTCCATAACCCCACACGCGCTACTGAGAGACGCATCCAACAGCTCCTCACCACAGGTACAACACCAATAGCTTATTACACTCACATACTCTCTCTCTCTCATACATACACACACACACACACACACACACACATACATATCCCCCAATCGATTCTCACACAGCATCTAATAATTTTTCACTTAAATTTCCTTACAGTTTAAATGTTTGGAAAAGTAATGCTTTAATATTTGTCTGTGTGTGTGTGTGTGTGTGTGTGTGTGTGTGTGTGTGTGTGTGTGTGTGTGTGTGTGTGTGTGCGTGTGTGTGCAGCAGCAGCAGCAGCAGCAGCAGCGACTGGGCATTGGTGGTTCTATGCAGACAGTGAGCTTGCCCGTGCAGACCCAGACCAGCCTGACCATGCCCTTCTACAGCAACCCCATGCTCTTCTCCCACACCAACCGTCGGTCCCTACAGGAGTCCAGCCAAAGACAAGTCGACACCACACACTACGGACAGGACGGACAGCTACGGTCAGACGCGCATATCTGTACACATACTACTCGCTAACATATCCACTTACTAGCATTACTGAATATCCACTCACTAACTTATCCAATCACTAGCATTACTGAGTATCCACTCACTAACATACATATCCACTTACTAACATACATATCCAGTCTCTAACATACAATCTACTCATCCACTCGCTAGCATATCCACTCGCTAACATATTAGTCAACATGACAGTATGGTCTAATAGGAGTCTGTGTCTGCTTTGCCTGAGTGGGGAGTATGAGTTGTGGTATTGGCATCACAGCAGGCTGTCAGGGGCACAGTGCCACTAGTATTTTAGCTAACCCTCATACACCAGCAACTGCACATGTCAATCAATTACAATGATTTGTAAATGTAAGTCTATGGGAAAATTCCCTGATGAACCTCCTTGCACAGTTGATAGAGGTAGCATGGTATTCGTGTATGTTTTCATAGAGCACTACCAAAGTCCTTTTAGGCAAGTCCCTCCACTCGGCGGCCATATTGCAACGCTTTTTGGGCACTTATAGGGCATCCTATTCAGCAGAAATGCGCGTGGGCAAGGCTTCACGACACCAATTATACTGGCACTACTCTGTTGATTGACCTCTGAACTTTGAACCTTGTCCTGAACACTGCTCTCTCTGTACAGGATGCTGCTAAACCAGCCCATGCAGACACTCGTGCAGGATGGCAGTGGGTCTACCCAGTCCTCACAATGCAATGCTGCCATCCAGCAAACCAAGTAAGTGTGTGTATGTGCGTCTATCTCTGTATGGATTTGATAGTTTGTTTTTATCTTTTGAATTAAATGTTATTTATGTAAGTGCATGTATGCTTGACAATTTTTTATGACCTTGTGATACTTCAATGCAGTTTCTGGTAACCTACTTGTGTGTGTCTATTTGCATATGTATTCATGTGTGTGTGTGTGTGTTTGTGTGTTCTCAGATACTCTCTTGAGCAGCAGATGATGCCGCCCTCATTCCAGCAAATGAACTGTAATGCTGTGTTGGTGCCCTCGGCGGTGCCTGTCTTCACCTCGCCCATCATGATCCCCCACAACACCTTCATCACCCACCAGGCCCAGGCCACCTACCATCCTCATCCTCAGCACCCGCCTCAGCAGCAACAGCAGCAGCAACTACAGCAGCAACAGCAACAACAGCACTTCTTTCAGGTGTGTGTGTGTGTATGTGTGTGTGTGTGTGTGTGTGTGTGTGTGTGTGTGTGTGTGTGTGTGTGCGTGTGTGTGTGTGCGTGTGTGTGTGTGTGTGTGTATGTGTGTGTGTGTGCGTGTGTGTGTGTGTGTGTGTGTGCGTGTGTGTGTATGTGTGTGTGTGTGCGTGTGCAACAACAGCAGCTGAAGCAACACTTCGTTACCTTGGCCAGGAAGGTTATGAGTTTGTTAAGATTAAGAGGCTTGTCTGTTTGTCTTTAAGTAGGATTATGTAAAAAAAATAAAAGACTCCAACCACTTTTTGTGCGATACAGAATTAGTCCTCGTTCAGGTCTGTGCTCTTCAAGTGCTCTCCTTTCCACTTTGTGTTTGTATTTCCACTTGTTGGTGTTGGTAGTGTAGTGATGGTCCTAAGAGTGTGTGGGACATAGAGAAGTGGAGGGGGGGGGGGGGGGGGGCTGCACATGCCAGTTCATGTGGCAGCAACTGGAAGGCTACTGTTTAAACCCTTGTTAAGAGAGCTCACTGAAGGATATTTATTACATTACGGAATCAAAGAAATGTCACCTCTGACTTCAGTGAAGTGGCCCATGATAGCAAAACGAAGGAAAACGGAATAAACAAGTACATTGGCCCTTTCACAGTGGTAGCCCAGACAGGACCAGAGAGGCTGCTTCTGTAGTGTCTATGGAAATGAGTGTGTCTGGTTAAGATAAAGCTGACACCAGAGTTTTAAAGAGATGTTTACAGAAAATTGAAATGTTAGTGAAGGAAGTGCTTCAGAACAGAACAGTAGACTGTCCCTATTTTGTAGGGGTATTAATATACCACTGATGGTTTTATTATTACCATCCATAAATTGAGTATAACACTTACAGTGGAATGAAGTATTAATGAGGCAAATCAATGCCCTTCCAAAACATCTATAAAGATGAATAGGTAATCTCTCCCAGGGTGACCTGGCATTTACTTACTACCTGCCTAACTACCTACTTTATGTAGGTTTGTCAATATCCTACATATATGCATCATTTGAAGGCTTTTTTTATGGTCTTTCATGAAACTACAATAAGTTAACCATGCGTCTGGTTTTGCTGTGTAGTGTCACATATATATGAATGTGTACTGTACAGTATATGACATGGGCCATTCTCTGTCTGTCCATTTGTCAACAGATGCAGCCCCAAGGTCTCTTACACAGCAGTCAAACTCAGGCCTTCTTCCACACCACTAATGTCCCACAGCAAGGTGCTGTGGGCTACATCCAGCAACAGCCACAGCAACAACAGCAGCAGCAACAACAACACCATTCCCAGACTCAAGCAGGCAGCCTATCAGACTTCAGGAACTTGCTCCAGCGGTAGCCACGCCTCCTGGGGAAAGAGAGGCTTATGACCGCATTGAGCACTTGGCCAGGGGTGAGGGGCACCGTTTTAAAGGGATGCTGGTGAAACAAAAACAAATAAATGAAATGAGTCGAAGGAGGCTCTCTCTCTCTTTGTCAAGGAGACATATGACTCTTATTTCCTAGACGACAAAGGCAAGCGTGCTCTCTCATAAACAAATTGCTATCATGAGGAAGCCAAAGTCCAGCTGTTCCCACGGCGATGCCCTCTGACCTGCGAGATTCAGCCCCTGGGAGACCTTTTTGCCCTGTGTTGTCAAGAGTGGGGGACGGAAGGGGGCCTTCTGCCGCCCTAATGCCTCACTCACAGAGTTCATGGCTGCTTCATGCAAAGGATCTTGGGAGATGGGTGTGGCTTGCTGTGCACGTGTGCAGGGGTGGTGCTTTCTTTTTGTTTTTATGGTGCTCAAGGGGAGGGGATTGTGTGTGTGTGTGTATGAGTGGGAGGGGGGGAGGGGGCGGTGTGTGTGTGCAGAGACTCCTCCCTGATGCTGACGTGTGAGATGGAGGCAAAAACTCAAGCCTGAGAAGGAAGAAAAGGAAACAAGTAAAATGCACTGAGAGGATCACAATGTCATTTTGGAAGAAACAAAAAGAATCAGATGTTTGGTTTGGTCAATTATTGCGGAGCAGGAACTTGCCCAGTACTAAGATGAGTCAGGTCAGATGACAGAATCACACCCCTTTCTACAACATCAGGACAAGCCAAATCACTCACTTCGCCCTCTTCAGTCAAACCACCAGTATGTCCCATTGGCAGAGGAACACACAAACACAGCTGCTTAGATCACTGCTACTTCAGTCTGCCCTCAGCAGACCAGACAGACTCCACGCTTCTCCGTTCTGGTCTAGACAATCAGTTGTGAGGAAGAGAGATGAGGACGATGAGGAGGAGACATTAGGCGAGGAATCGCACCCATCTCCCATTATCCCCTATCCCCACCCCAGGCCACATGCTGTGTCTTGCCATGTTGGAGTAAAACACATCACTGAGGTATCATCAATAGGTCAAACAGAGATGAATTAGCAGCGTACACTCACACTTCATTATCATTCAAGGTAACATGGTAACAAGTCATAGTCAGGATTTTGTCTAAACATGTTTGGGATGAGATTGCTAATGTCTTCTCGCCACTCTGAATTTCTAAATTGCTGGGTTACCTGGATTGCTGCATGTGGCGTGTCACTTAAAACAGACCTAAAAACACACAGCACACAAGCTATCGCCCAACAAACAGGAACACAAAATAGCTGAAGTGAAGCTATGTGAGGACATGATTTAGTCATGTCTCCTTAAGACAGCTTTTCGAATGGCCCCTTTCTTCACATTCAAGTGTAGAAACAAGCTTGTATGGATGATGGTGCACTGCATTTTTTTAGGTGGTTTAAATGCAACTCTCTCAGTATTACACAAGAGTTCCTATTATGTAGTTATATATTTTTTATAATGTATGACTCAAATTTACATTGTGACTGGAAGCACATTAATGATTATTTGTGCAAGCTGATCGAACACCCTTTTCTTACGGCATTGTCAGGATGTGCCATTTCTATTCCGTGCATGCGTGCGTGCGTGTGCGTGCGTATGTGTGTGCGTGTTTGTTTTGGGGTTTGTGAGATCAGGACATGGATGTTCTCCCTTTCTGCTGTCAAGGAACAAGCCAGGTTAACAAGAGCAGAGACATATGAGATCAATGTAAACGACAATCACAGAATTTCAGTTGTACACACTTCTACACACGGTGGCACTTTGTAGGCATTCAGGCAAGTCTGTAAACCCTTATATCCACAAACACTCAGAGATGTGCAAACCTTTAACCAGTCCACATACTGAGTGCATCTATGTATTCAGGTTGGAATAAAATAGGCTTTAACATTTTTAAACTGTTGACTAAGCCAACAGATACATTTAGGACCTATTTCCCTTTAATACTGAGCACAGCATCCTTTGTCACTTTGTCACAAAATGGCACTCTTGATTCAGAAGCCTTGGTTGGCCAAACTGTAGAGTTTGAGATCACACTGGCAGAAAGGTGATCAACACATTTTGGGATTTGAATGCCAAGAGTGAAGGAAAGGCATAAGAAAGACAGAAAGAAAGGAAGAACAAACGAGAAAGAAAAGAGAAAAGGAAAGCACTCTGATGGCCCCTGCGTTCACTGCCTCTCTAGTGGCCTGTGTGGTGGGTGAGAGGCTGCCGCCCACGTTTGTAAGCGCCGTTCGCTTCAAAGGACTGGTGCTGCTCTTTGTGGAAAAAAAGGTTTGAAAAGAAGAAAAATTATAGCAATGAGCAGGAAAAAAAAGAAACACTAAAAGATTCACAGTATGTGCCGTTTGACCCTTTATTATGTGCAATTTAAAAAAGAATGTTTAATTTATACTTTTATGAAATAATGTCTTTTAGGTTTCTGTATATTGACATACTAAGAGCGAGATCCGTGGTAGTATACAACCAATGTACTGTGTGAATTAAATGGAAAGTATTTTTGTATGGAAAAAAGATATCCTTTACATTCCTTTGACAATGGGTGGCACAGTGTAGTGTTTTATTGTTAGTGTTCCAAATTACGCAACCACATGAAGGCTGGCTGTGCATGGGCAGTTCAGTTAGACCCACTCACTCCTAACACCTGCAGATATGTCCCCAGAACATGACTGTAAAACAAATGCTACGGTTTCACCTTGAAGCCTTTTGGGGGTGCAGTTTTCAAAAGCTTTCCACAGGGAGATTGTTGATAGTTGTCATGTGTTAAGAGACTTTTGTTTGCAGTCGATAGCCAGCTGTATTGCGAATAGCAATTCAATTCATATGGCTTGGCTTATTCAAGTCAGACAAATTCCCTTAGCCCAAATGATCCAATCAAGTGATCAACAAAATCATGATATATTCTCCAACGTCAGAAACTTTAACAAGGTGTAAAGCTTATTATATAAATCCATCTGAACACCGTCAGACACAACTGTATTTCAGACTAGCTGACACATCACAAACATGCAGATGAAAAAGTGCATGTTCTTGCATGTTTTTTGGGTATATATTTTAATCAAGCTTGAAATGGACAGTTTGGACAAGAAAAGCACTCCCAAAACAATATTTGAGCAAAGGTAATGACAGGTCAACCAAACTTGCCTACAGGAGAAATAAGGAACAGTATTCTTTCTGACACTTTTCATCAATCTGTGCTTTTGAATTGTGACGTTTGCTTGTTCTGTCACCCAACTGTATTCTCCAAACTGCAGCGAAGTGAGTCATCTTCAGACTCTTGCTATACAGACTTTTTGCAGCTCTTCACTCTGGCCTTGTGTGTCTAATTAGCAGGACTGTGGATTCAGTTTACTTTTGTGAAATGTATTGTTTTGCTGTCAGCAAAAACTATTTGACACTGGCACCTCAATCCGTAGTCTGCAAAACATCTCAGGTCTGCCCATTGCACCTATTCAGTTGTTGTTCTCTGTCTTTGAATTTACCGATTTCTTGGTTCAAAGAATCATCAGTGAGAGGAAACGTGAGAGCGTTCAATTCCCTTTTAAAAACCTTCAACGACTGAGAGTGTCCAAGTTGTGTCAGTGACAGAAACTTTTCTTTTGAATATGTGTTCTGTGTTGTATCACTGAGTTTAATTTTTAAAAGGTTTCCTCAATTTCCCCAACTTTTTCAACTAATTTCAGTCTTCTGTATAAAGGACATTTTTTTTGTGGTGTGCATTTGGTTTGGTATATATATATATATAAAAGTCCCTCTCTATCTACGCTACTTGTGTTTGTCAGTTGTGATGGCTTTACCATAATACATTCAATGGTACTGATTTCTCTCTCTCTTTCTCTATCCCACTCTCTGTATGTCTGTCTTAAATTGCCTCTTTCTGACCTGGTTATTTTATTTGCTCTCTGTATCTGTATTTGCCCCCAGAATATCCTCTGCAGTTCTTGTTTATTTTTTTTTTCTATTTTGAAGGCATTCGGGCTCCGTGATCTCCATCCTCTGCCTCTGTGGTTTAAAGGGTCGATGTCAACCATTGTGTTCAGATGGGGGTTTTAATCAATGCATTCAGCAGTATCAGGGTAGAGGAAGATTAGGAAATACAAGACCTACCCGAATGGCCATTTCTGTTCATTTGAAACAGAAAAAAAAATACATTGAAGATATTGTAATATAGTATGTACAAAAATGTTTAGAATATATAGTTGTTTATTTTATAAAATGTCAAATAGATTGAGATACATTTATATACATTATATGATTCAAAGGTTAAAAAACAGAAGTATTTTGTAACAGAATAATTATTGAAGTGTCTTACTGGGGGAGGTGAAGTCTTTCTTTTCTTCAATACAGCAGTGGGTGTTGCACAGTCAATGATATTGTATGGATTTTCCTCTGTGTATATACATCAAAATAAGCTTTAACATATTGTTAATATTGTTTTAAAAGAAATTAATAAAAAGTTTACATTCTGAAACACCTTGGATATTAATTCTGTGATAGTGATATTAAATTATTTTTATTCAATCTTGATAATGTGGTATATTAAAAAATAAATATTTTGAAAAACAGTTCTCCTCATTGGTGATTTCTTTTGGAATAAATTAGGCTAAATCTGACTCATTAGTTAGAAGATATCTGTCAAATGTGCTGTGTGTAAGCTTAGCCTATTTAAAAGTGAAATAAGGTTTTATTGTCCAAGTAGGCTATGTTAAGGAGGGGTCTGCACACTACTTCATCAGGGATCTGTTGATCTGGAGATTGGTTGGTACCATGGAGACATAATCTTCATAAATCCAGACCTTTTTAAATTCGCTTTCTTTTTTAGCCTACCAATACAAAGGCTATTTCAGTCGCCCTTGTATGAGCACTATATTTGTGTCATTGGGGGGGGGTGTAGGTTGCATAAACATTTGTATATTTTAAAGGACAAACACAGTTTTTTGTTTTTAAATAGTAGTTCAAAGACAGATTGGCCTTTAGAAAATATTGTAAAAAGAAAACACATCTCGACCAGCAGGCGGAAGCACACAACGTCTTCCTCATCTCAACAAAAAAGAAATCACGAAAAAGAATGACGTATTAAAAGGCGCCATTAGGTGTTTTGAACTACAAGTCTGTGCATATACTTGTACAAAGTACAAACATAAGTGCAGAAACTAAAGCAATGTTGGATTGAAATTGGCGGTATTTTTTTCAAGAAAATAATATTCGTGTCGAGCTAGTAAGCAAATTGTCATCACAATACATTTGCAAGTTGTAACTATAACGTTAACATACAAGGCTAAACATAGCCAACTTAGCTTGCTTGCTAATGTTTTTACAACACTGTCCATGGATTCGACAAGCCAAACTCCGTTGAGTGAGGATAACTGTAACGTTGCAACGCAACATTCTGCTCTGTTTTCAGCATTGGAGCAGTTAAAATTGTCAAGTTCGACACGCCAGAAAATTAGCCCTCTTGATGTGGCAGTCATTTCTGTTGAGAGGTATCTAGCTCCAAGTAACGTTAACGCTAAAACCGATAACATTAGTTGCACCGATGTTTATGCTTACGATCTGATTGTGACAGATGGACTCTGGCAGGTGAAATGTAAACTTTCCACAAGTCTACACAACTTGCTGTTTAGAAATATTCTTCGTAGCGGCATTCATGTTCGTATTTTGGAGCTAGTGCTCATTTATGACGAGAGGAGGTTGGGTCAGAGTTTTGTCCGAATAAATAACCTCGAATGCACCTCGGGAGTGTCGGACGTTTTCCGATCTGTCAAAAACCTTGACGCTCTGTCAGTTTGGACAAATAATGATGCCCGAACGCTCTCCATTATTCAAATGGACCTCCCCCTCGATGCTGGTCGGAAACATTATCTTCCGCTTTGGAATAACGAAGATCCGCATGGCACAGTCTGGTCTCCAAACTGTTCGCCAGTTGACGTAGTCTTTGACGGTAAGCTGCATTTTCTCCCTGAAGGCGAACAAGCAATTTATAGTTATAGCTCATTTGTTTATTAATAATCTCTTTGGCAGTGTCTAAGATCTGTCTTGTGGCAGATCTGGAGTTCTTCTATGTCAGAGGAAAACCGCCCCGTCCAATACTTGTCAGAGTAATGCACAAATCCCGCTTGAGACACTACGGAAAACCAACCACAAGTATCGACTTCCCATATCAGGTAGGCCTACAACTTTCCATTTGTTGTGCCATGAACTGTGCAATGCATCTGACTATACTTTGTTTAGTGCGTGAAGGGTTTTTGCGTGTCCTGCTTATCCAGCAGTCCACACTGATATAATCCTGTACGCTGAAGGTATCTAGGGATTTGGGGGGGGGGGGGGGGCTTTTGCTGTAGTGTATAAGCACAGATGCATAGTCACTACACTGTAGTGCAGCTGTCAGTAAGTTATATCTTAAAAGTGATTATATTTGTAATGAAATTATATTTTCTTTCCAGGCCTACTTTGAGGTGGCGGATCAGAGTGGTGTCATCTCCATGGTTCTCTGGAATGAGGTGTGTGTAGAGTGGTACCACAAGCTTAACGTTGGAACAGAGCTCTACCTCAACCGCTGCACTCTGAAGCAAGCCTACCAACAGCGCTCCCGGCCTAAAATGAACAACAGCCTCATGTTCTTCAACTCCATTGGTATTGTTTGTTTTTATTTAGTTTTAGTCCCTAAAGAAAGAAATACCCACCGTTTATGTTGCACATTTTCTAATTTCTAGTCCAGCACCTGTTTGAATCTGGATGTGCGCGTTCTTCTTTTTGTACATTTTCTAATACCCACTTGTCTGGTGGTAGCTGAGGGATTCACTATATTCTGTTCACGTGCAGCAAAAAGTAAAGCATGGTTTGTATGTGTGATGGTGTGTCTGTCTGTGTGGTGATGTGTTGCTCTACAGAAATCAGCCTGAACCCAGAATCTGCAGTGATGTCTGTAATCCCTCCACGGAAGGTGCAGCCACAGTGGTGTTTACCTGAGGTCTCCTACCTCTTCCACACCAGGTACACACTACACACTCACAGCCAGTCTCTACTGAACAGCAATTTAGGGGAGATGCAGTGCTAGAGAGGGGTACTTTGTGTTCATGCACCACGCTGTCTGGTTTAAGAAATCTCTCATCTTATCTCGTCTTAAATATCGGACTCAGTTGAAAATTAGGAATATTCTGCTGTGTTTTTGTGTCTTTCCCTCTGATGTGTAGGTCTGAAATTGAGAACTTGTGTAATAACACTGTTGTTGATGTCATTGGCCTGGTGACCTTTGTTGGCCGCACAGAGCGACTCCGGAGCCGTGGAAACGCAGGTATTGCTCTTCATTGGCCATGGTTCTTTGCTGTGGGCATGGAAGAAGACTGATTAATGTAAAATAAGTGACGTTAATGTAAAAGAAGTGACATAATTTTTCATTGAATACATTTATTTTTAGAGGTTATACTGCACACTGAAGCATTTCTAATGTTAGAGGTGCGACTGAACACCAAGTTTCTTAGCGAGTTTCGGTGTCATTTCACCCATGTCTGTGTCAGTTCCTGACAGGTTCTGGACGTATCGATGGGTCCACGCTGTAGATGGAACATCCGAGTCTCCATTTATCCTTGAGATCTTCTCCACCTCCCAGCCAGACATGTTCAACAGCATCCATCCAAGTAAGCCCCCTTTCTCTCTCTGCTTCAGTATTATCAGCTGCACCTTAATGGGTTCTAATGTTAATGCTTAAATGCCTAAATGGGTTCTAATGTTAATGATAAAATATACCAGCGTAAACACATCACACTGTGTTGTTGCTCTCGCTCCCTTTCCCTGACAGTCTTGTCTTATTCTCAGTTTTTATTGATTGCCCTCCAATTTGACCTTTGTATCTCTCTCTTCCACTCCACCTCTTCTCTAACTCTTTCCATCCCTCTCTATCTCTATCTCTCTATCTCTCTCTCTCTCTCTCTCTATCCCTCCCTTCCCTCTCAGTGGCTCTGCTGGTGTGTACCCAGATGAGAGTGTGTTGCGAGCAGGGCTCGCATCGCTACTTGACGTCCAGTGCAGAAACCCAGGTCTTCACCACAGGTGAATGGCAACAGTGATGCTGTTAACCCAGGGTCATGGAGATCCAGCACTTCTGCTGGACCACCTTCTGGTCTTATATAACACCTATATCTGCTGTATGTGACATTCACGAATATTAGTGTGTCATGCACCAAACTACACATTATATTCATGTGAGTGCTCCGTGTCGAGATGATGTTGGTGAGCCTAAATTTAATCTCATCCCATCTGTCTGGTAAAACCTGGTCTAGTTGTGTGGTAGTGACACTCTGATGTCATTTCCTGACTGCCATGCAATAGGTAGACAACACAGCATTTGGTAATGCAGGGCAGAGTTTGTTTTTAAATCTGTTTCAGTTCACATTGTGAGTCTGGTTTAACCATTCACATTGTCATTGCAGAGCATGGTGTGTGACTACTTATTGATACTAGAT